>NC_139554.1:113696565-113776145 GCF_965112155.1 Podarcis liolepis | reverse complement strand
TCATCGGAGAAGTGTTGGAAGATATGGAGTTATGCGACCCCCAAGCCAAAGAGATAAGTAACTCTACAAACTTTAGAAGACATCTGAAGGCAGCCCTGTATAGGGAAGGGTTTTTTAAATGTTTAATTATGTTTTTCTATATGTTGGAAGCCACCCAACATATGACTGACATTTTATATGACTAGCTGCAAAACATCTACGGATTGATCTTGCTTTTCATCCAACTGACTACATACACTAGATGGCACCAGAGCTTCATCGTATTTTGAATGTGGGAGGGAAGGAAGGAAAATAACACAGCAGATTACAGTCGGGAAAGTGCTGAGCATCAGTCACTTACTGTTACTATGGATGGAGGTGTGGCGGGAACTTCTACTGGTACCGCTGGAACTCTAGGAGCTTCAATCACCTAGGGATATATAAAGCCAAGTTAATACAGGACACGCAAGGCTGAGGAAGTCAAGGGCATCATGCATGAGAGTGGAAGTAGGACAATGGATCCTCGCCCGTCCTTCTCCGCTGCTTGCTGTGACAAAGTGATGTTAGGTTCTTTAGGGATGAATGGTGCAAGACAAAAAAAACCCAAAACACCAACACATGGTACACAAAGGTCAGTAGGGGAAAGATATTGTCAGGGGGGTGTGGGGAAGAGGCTGGTAATGGAGGAGAGTTGTAAACACATCGGGTTACTCCAGATGCAAATCAAGATGGTTGGGGGTGACCTTAGTGACAAACCTCTGGTTCGTCTTCTTGCATTAATTCAACGCGTTCCCGTTGCATCAGGCCACCTGTCATGCTCACACCTATTTCTCTCTTCATTTCAGCACCATAGCGCTTCTGATAGGTGTCAGCTGTCTCTACAAAAGGAAACTGCGGGGAGGCTACTTTCTCCGGCAGCATTCTGGGTTCGGGTGACTTTGCAAGAGGAGGCCTCACAGGTTTGGTGATCTTTGGAACAGAAGTTGCTGACAACTCCTTTTGCAGAGTAGCTATAGCAGATCCTGCTATTGAAACCTAACCAACCCAAGAGAAGAAGAGTTACCACTTGGCTACTTTTCTGCAAAGGTGCACAGTGAATTAGCCAAGCAAATACATGTAAAAAGAGAGAAAGAAAGAAGAAAATACTTTTTATTGTAATGGGCAGTTTTAGAAAGATAAGAAGTAATCGATTTTTTTTTGTCTACCGATAATTAGCCGTTATAATTTTTGAAATAATGAAAAATCATGTTTTAATATTTTGGCATTATTCCAATCAAAATCATTCCAGATTTGCTATTAAGCAGCCAGAAGTCTCATAAAAGTCATGTGACTTCTAGGCTTGTTTGACAGAAATTCAAATGATATTGCCCATGATATCATGGTAAATTTTCAAACATACAAAGGAAGGCTGCTAATTCCCTTTCAGTTAAAATGCCCAGATTGTTACATTAGGTATCCAGTACCTATCTGTATTTTATTTGGAAACAACGTTACAGTAAATTCCAATCATTTTTGCCTAATTTACATGTACCTGAGGCTTAAAAAAAGGGTGCATTTGTAATGTAAAGACGAAGAGATAACACAAATCTGAATTCTAAAAATGAATTAGCTGGGATCGTTAGATGATGAGGCCTGTAAAGGAGACAATTAAAATGCCAACTAGAAGTGGAAAAAGAGGAAGATTAAAGTACTGCAAAAGCATAAAGTACTAGTGGAGACGTATGATATAGCATGGATTATGTAGGTGTAGCACGTTAATTCCTAAACTGATTTAGTATGCAGCAGAACCACTGAGGAAGAAAGAATAAATGGTCTCATTTTAGGAATTATTTGATTAATGCACGGGGCGAACATTTAGAGAGAATTCTCTACTCTTCTTGAGAAGAAAGGTGTATGCCAGGCACATAGCATTTTATTCAGGATTGATTTCCTTCTCCCACATTATTGTCCCTTTCTGGACAATAGCTAGTATGATTATGAAATAATAATTCAGAATATGGAGTTTCTCTGGTGATTTTACAGATTGCTTATGCAGGTAGATCTGCAGTATTTTAAGAGAGAACAGCCTAATAAAATATTAAAGAATGACACATCTTTCCCAGAGGTGTTTTCCTATTAGATTGGGAGGAGACAAGGAATGATTTATGGGCAAGATCCACAAACAAACCTTCTCATTCCCCTTGCGTATCGGCCACTTTGAACTCGGACCTGCATACAGAAGCACACATCGTGCTTGTTTCAGGTGATATGGCTGTTTGCCTGGACACACCCTTACTCCTCCTCCTCCTCCTGCTCCCCTTACCTCATAAGTGTGATCTGGTTTAGGAACAGAAATTTTTGAAACTGTAAAATGAGGGCTTGCTGTGCGGGGACGTGTGTGTTCCACATGGATTGATTTTTCGACGGACGTTTCTGCAGTCCTTTTAATCTACATTAACCGACAAAATGTTTTGTTGAGCATAGCATGGCACATACTGAGCGGACGAAACAGAAACAAATATTTTCCAGCAGCCATCGGAATGGCTGTGTGGTTATAAATGGCAGCCTAACCTGTGTTGAGACAGACATCCCCATTTTTTCAGCAGCTGTTATGTGCCTCTCAGGAGGAACGTGAACCTCCTCGGTTTTCATTACTCTGGTGACCACATGATGTTCTGGAGGCAACTCAACGTGTCTTGCTAAAGTTTGTTCTTTGTATCCACGTTCCAAAGCTGCCTGTTCAGAATAAGCTTCTTCCGCATAATCTGCCTCTCTTGGTTCTCTAGTGCGTGCTTGGTCAACTGCGTGAACAACTGTGGCTACAGCTTCAGCTCTTTTGCCAACACCAATCTAAAGGTAACATTTACAGAACACCAGCACATATCTAGGTTACTGACACAGAATGGCTAGCATAGAAGACATACATGCAGGCTTAACTGGCTGTCCATAATCCAGGTGCTTCTGTATTCCATGTTTATGTTTTCACACATTCCCTGCTACTATCATATGTATACATTATGCCCCCCCCCCGTGTATTCTGGAGCTCCTTTTCCTTGAATACAAATTGAAAAGTGCATTTGAAATACATGTATCTGGATATGGAGGGCAGAAGATTGCACTGTACACTATGCAGACAGATAAATGCACAAATACAGTATGTCTCACATGAAATGTTCAAATACTGTATTTGAAGACCGATGTGAGCATTTACTTCCCTCTGGAGGTCTGCTCCGATTGAATACTTGTGTATATGTACATATGCATACAGAAAGAATAGCATTTTCTGAAACCCATATGTATAAAGTTCAATGCAAATGAAGATTTACGGACAAAAACATGTAAGTACAAACACACTAGCTTTTCAGATAAGTTTGCAACACATATTTCAAAAAGATATTGGATGGTTACATGGGACCATTTTATTACACATCTGCTCCTCATGAATGCTAAAATTCTCCTACAGGTGAATTGGCTCAGAGCTTTAGATTCGGGGAAGTTTTGTCTTTTGCATGTTCTCTTGGCTAAATTATTGTTTGTTTGCCTGAGCCTCTCCATACTTTAAAATAAAGTGCATCACAAATCCCACTTCATTAAACTGTTACTTATTTGTTTAAAAATGCACTGTATTATTATCTTGTGGGTTGGTAGATCTAGATCATTCATTTAAGCAAGTTATTTTGGAACCTCAAACCTAACGACAAAGGGATTTGGAAAGTAAGTTGTGACTATTTTCTCAGCATTCTGTTTCATCTAGATATAAGTGCAAGTAACAAAAAATATACATGTGAAATAACTGTACTTTGGAAAAGCAATCTGTTTCGGGGGGGGGGGCATATCTGCCATGCTCTGGAACAATGTCACAAGTGCGGATGTTGCAGAGTCTAAGAAGAACTTTGTTTGGTGCGTTTCACATTTTTGAGAGCTCTATTCACCTGTTCATGAACTAGATGTATCTGTTCCATTTTGACAGCAGCTTCTTCTCTAGCTCTGGATATTGTCTCTTGCTCCCTGCGTTTGTCAACAGCAATGATTTTCGGAGCTACGACAGTTTTTTCAGCTTCCTTTCTTATCTGGTCGTTATATGGCAAGAAAAGAAGTTTAAGTCACGTTAACGCCTCGAAAATAAAAGGTGCCAGAATGAGAGATGACACTGGAATGCGCGGGCAGGGAAAGGTTAACAGGATTAAGCGCTTCGTGCCTTGCAGGTCCTGTGCTGAATAAATACCGGCGCTTGGTTATTTAACCGGATGGCTGGTTAAACATAAGAAAATTAAAACACCATTTAGTATATGAATTTTTTAAAGCCTGAAATGTTATCACAGGGAAGCTGTGAAAATATTAGGGCATACTGTAATGAACAAAAAACAGAGCCCCACTTTCCATTTCTCTTAAGGGACCCATCACCAGCAGGGTATTAAAAAAAAGTTAGTACATTTATTGAAGGCATATGATAATGTCAATATGAGGATGGGATGTGAGAATGACATCACCCAGCAGGTCTATTCACCTTTTCTTGGATAAGGTAGACTTGTTCTTGTTTGGCAGCCATCCCCTCTGTGGTTTTAACTACTGTAGTGGGCACTTTGGGTTTATCAGTTGTAATTACAACCTTAGGTACAGAAGGTTTCACGGGCTTCACAACTTCTTTCCTCATCTAATTTTTTTTTCCCGTAAAAAGAGAGGTGTGATTATATATGATATGGTGTTGCAAAAATATTAACTGGACATCAGGGGAAAGCAAGGCAAAGCATATGGACCGAAAAGAAAAGAGAGAATTTCTATGCAGACCCTAGAATTAGTGCTATGTAAGGGCTGCACACAGTCCCGTCTTAATCCTTTGTGGATTATTATTTAAGTAACGAAACTCCTTTTGCTGATTACTTAAAATGGCCTTTTCTTAAAATTCCAGCAATCAGTGAGAGTACAAGGAGTTTGCTTTCAAAGATCCAAAAGGTACATTTATCATCACAAGCAGACTTTCTGTAACTGCATCATGCTTGATATCCATGTGGAACCATTTGTGGAAACAGTCTAATATTTGTTGGACTTGCAAGCCGAACTAAGTTGCCAAATGTGATTTTTGAGATTTTCATAATTCGTGGTTGGTTTGTTAGGCCAGCACAGTAGGCCGTTATTTTGAGACATTGACCTTCACGTTAGAAAAATAAGGTCCAATTACAACATGGAAACCAATGAGACATTTTGAACTGGGCATAATATTTCCTGAGTTTCACTTGGAAAACTGTGATTGCTGACAAATGTTTGGGATGGTTTCCCCCCCCCCCCCCCTGCTTGGTGTCTGCAACAAAAATCAACTTGTAAAATGTCAATAATTATCTAGCAAGATTTATGAGCATCCTGGTAAGAAAAAAACAAACAGTTTATAATCTTACAACCTCTAAATATGAAGGATTCCTCTTGAAATCATCAAAGCGTCTATTGTTGCATCATAATACCACTCATAAAGAAAGGGAACTTAAGAGTAACTTGCAAAGAATAAGGTTTGCAACCAAGAGGTAGATGGGTTAACGGCACATTTTTAAAAGCTGTATTCACCTTTTCATGATGAGTGATGTGAATTTGTTCTCTTGCGGTTGAAATTTCTTCTCTGGTTCGCGAAATCTGTTCTTGCGCCTTAACAGTGTCGGTGGCAATTATTACCTTGGGCACAGGAACTTTCACTGGTTCCTTTTTTATCTGTTTTTTTATGGAAAGAAAGAAAGAAAGAAAGAAAGAAAGAAAGAAAGAAAGAAAGAAAGAAAGAGTTTAAGTTATACCAAATCTCAGCAATAAATCACACCACTTTATCCAGGAACAAGGAGATAAGCCCCAGTGGCCATAATCGTAGACAGAACTAAGTGCACTTAAGTTTATGGAAATCAGTATGCTTAACTCTATACTCCCTTGTGGCCAGCAAGCTAGAGCTGGAACAGCTACACATTCTATGCTTGAATAATTGTGGGAAGTATTAAATCCTATAGATGCCATCCTAAACACACTGCAGACTGATATAATGATTCTCCAGAGAATAATTTATTTGGGGGGAAACTCATGGTGTAAACTATTACCATGTGAGAAAACTGATGGGGAGTTAGCAAGATTAGGAGTCTGAATAACAAAGAGACCATCCACAAACAGCTGCAGTGTATCCTCACATCCCAAAAAGAGTGTTCCTGTTGTGTGTCCCAGCAGTCAATTATGAGCTCTCCCAACAAACTCCATTCTATTTCCCTTCTCCTCAGCTAGCATCCAACACCCCACAGATACTGAGTATACTAAATCCTCATTCAGGTGTTTGTTTGTTTTATGGAGGGGGCCTGCTGCCCCTTACAAAAAAAAAAAAAGATTGAGGAAGGTGTTACTTCAGATTTCCCACTAAACATGCTGTATCTTCCCTCTTTGTTTCTCAGCAGTCCCCATTTGGGGTCCTGTGTTTGCTTTTCACTGGAGTGACACTACATCTTTACCTCTAGAGAAACAAGAGCATTTTAACATTTAGGCTGCATTCCCATAAACAAAGGGTTTTATGGGAAGAAAGGGAAACATCTATAGACATATTTTTTTTCCTGAGGGCATGTATTACTGTTGTACTGATTGCATATTCTTTTATAATGGAACAATCCTCACAAAGAGAATTCTATTGTGTTCTGAAAAGCAACAAGAGCATCTTCTTCTCTGTCTCAATACAGGAAGTTGTCTGTTCTTCTGTGGTGAACTGAGGCACAATGGAATTTGACAGAGTGCATAATATTCACATGAGCAAGAACTTCAGGAGGTACCGTATTTTTCGCTCTATAACACGCACCCGACCATAACACGCACGTAGTTTTTAGAGGAGGAAAATCCATGGGCATGCCACCCGTAGGCATTTCCTCCATAACATGCACAGACATTTCCCCTTACTTTCTAGGAGGAAAAAAGTGAGTGTTATGGTGCAAAAAATACGGTACTCATCTTTAAAGAGGAGTTCAACTCCTGTTTCCCTCCCACCTTAACCTCTCTCCATGGTCCTGATTTAAAGTGCTGTAAGTAAATGGGAAATCCGGCATGAAATTATCAGATGCTCACATAGAAATCATGTGACAGCAAGCTCTACGATGTTACAGAACACTTCACAATGAATGGAGGAAAGGTGTAGCATCATGTAACATGACTCACAGAGAAGGGTGAGGGGAGTGGGCATCCCAGAACTATCTCTCAGAAAAGACAGCAGGGATACATATTTTTAAGCTTAAAACTTTCAGTCATATGATGAAGAATCAGGAAATATTGGCCTGCACAACAAGGACTGCTCAGGTGGGATCCAGTGTAGCATTAGTGCCTGAAATTTGAGAGTTGATGTTGTTTTGTAAGTGGTTGTGCCAGAGGCAGTACACAATAGTTACCTGCCATGAAACAAAACAATAGCAGTTGTGCAACATCCTATGTAAGTGCAAGGCACCCACTGGATTTGGCTGTTGTGTGGTGCTGAAATCAAGGAGTTCACTAGTGGAATGGCTGTTGCATGCCACAACTGGATATCACTGCTTAGTTTCACGGTGAGGGGATTATGATAGCCCAGTGAAATTTCTGACAGCTTTTTTTTTCTTTGAAAACTTCCCTTATTTTTAAAATCAGTTCCCCATGTGCAGCAAGGAGAGTAGTTACCGATCAAGAAAATAGCGGGGGGGGGGGGAATTACAGCTGTTCTGGGCTCACATAGCTAATGTCATGATTCTTTGAATTCTTCCCAACATCTTTAACATAAGACCAAACTTTAGAGCTTTTTCTGTGTTAGACGCTCGTTGTTGCTTTGCTCTCAAACCAATAAAGCTCCTGGGCACAACCAGCCCTCTCTAGTCTACACACACACACACACACACACACACACACACACACACACACATCTGATCTGATATACAGATCAGCCACAATCAAGAATGACTTGTATGAATGCTAGCAGTGACAAATCAATAGATTAGGGCTTGGAAGAGTGATGTCACAATAAGCACACACACTCTCTTATGAGCATAGCTGTCAAGCTTTCCCTTTTTTAAGGGAAATTCCCTTATTCCGAATAGGATTCCCCTTAAAAAAGGGGAAACCTTGACAGCTATGATTATGAAGCTCTTCCAAATCCTAGCAAACAAGACAAAAGGAAAATGGATGCATGGCTTATCACTGATCACGAGGTATACAGCTTGCAAATGAAACAAAAGTGACAACAAGTGACCTTCCCACGGGTAAAATAGGTACTATTCACCTTTTCATGAGTGATGTGTATTTGTTCTTGTTTAGTAGCAACTCCTTCTCTAGTTCTTGATATTACCTCTTGTTCTCTGGCTTTACCAGTAGTAACAACTATGGTAGCTTCCTTTTTAATCTGATTGTTGTGGTAGAAACAAAGAAAACCAAGCCTTAACATTTATTTTCAGCAAACAGACACTTTGAAAAATAAATAAATCACAAACATCATGACAACTGGAGGAGTATATGCTTGGGGAAAAGTTATTTCAAGCTCAGGCCAGGGGGTGGGAAGATAAGTTAAATATTAGGAACACCTTGGTCAGTATGATAAAATTAATGTTAGATTAACCCAAACTGTCTCGTTGAATCATTGTTTACTGGGGTTATTAAAATCAGCCCTGGGACATCTGTACAGTATAAAATGGTTTAAAAACTGTTAGCTGGTTCCTGCCATTAATATAAAATGGATTGGTGTATTTATATTAGTTGACCCCAATGGTTTATATTCAGATGTTTTTCTTTACCATTAATACATGCTTATCTGGAATGCTTGCTAGTATTGTGTTAATTGTTTGCTGATTCATGCGGTGGTTGTGTGAATGGCAAGGAGAGGATGTTATAGATACATATATATAGAGAGAGAGAGAGATTGCTGTTTTATTGTGCTTCTACCTGCTCCTGGACAGGTTGAATGTGTACTGCAGCCATTGCTGTCCTTGTAGCAGTCTGTTCTACAGCGCTTGGATGAGGTTCTCTCACTCTGGCCATGTCTACAGCAGCAACTACTGTAGCAACAGCTGCTGTTTTCTCAATGCCCTGTGGGACCCAAATGAGTCACATGAAAAGACATATCTTTCCCCCCATAGGCATAAAACAACAACAGCAACAACAACAACATAACAACATGGTGCTGAGCACAAGGCAAGCAGATGGACTTACTACTCAGTCCAGGGATGTGTCCCTCCAAAAGCTGTTGGGCTCCAACTCCCACCAGCCGCCATGTTGGCTGGGCCTTGTGGGAGTTGCGGGCCGAACAACATCGAGAGGGCCATAGGTAAGCCATCCCGGACTTAATTCTATTTAGACATTATGATTCCACTGCCTAAATAGCCATATAAGCAGGGACTGGTGCACAGCTTTCTCGTAATTCTACGTGAACAGGCCAAATTCACTGTCAACACCTCACAAGACGGAGCCAATGAGCTGTGGTCTTTCAAAATGTTTCTGAAGAAAGGCCTTACCTCTGCTGCCGCTGCTGCAGCCGCAGCCGTACTGGCAGCAGCACCAACTCCGATAGCAGCCGCCGCTGCAGCTGTGCCACTGACAGTGATCTGTTCCTGGACACCATATCTCCCCTCCCATCTCTCTTCAGTCTTCATCTGGGTCGTACTTGTCGTTATTCTGGTGTCTCTCATTCTCGTTTCAGACGTGGCCACGTAGCCTTCCTGCTTCCAAGGAGGAAGGACCTCAGAACCCTCCGCTGCCGCTGCCTGTGATTTACGCACCAAGATTGGGGATTTCACAGGTCTGATGGGCGAGGTGGAGACTGAGAGCCTCCCAACCCCAGCAGGAGACACGGACCTGTGGAATAAACAGAGCACATTGCTGATGCCACGAAAAACAAAAGCAACAATAGGGCAGCCTAGTATTTAAGCACTTGCTTGGTGGTCGTGGGCTAGAAGGAACTGCATGCAAGGGAGTCAATAAACTGGAATTATTATTATTATTATTATTATTATTATTATTTCATTTGCATGCTGCCCAGCCACTCTGTGTGGCTTCCAGTAAGATATTAAAACAGGTATGTATCACTGTGTCTTTCCTCAGTACCTAGTACAGAAGCCAAGGAGGCTGCCGAAGAAGGGAGGCATTCTGCTACCTCTGAGCAAGCTAGTAAGCACTTTTGTGGGCTAGGATCATTTGTAGGCTTATTTGCAAAGTCAAGTTAAAAGACCCTGACCTGACTGCACAGGCTTCCATACTCGGTGTGTTGTATATGAACTGATAGTGTTGAGTGCTAACAGAAATCAGCAGTATATGTTCAGTACTTGGAGCGTAAATTAAACCGGTGCCATGAAAATTCAGGGGGGAAAGCATATTGATTATTCAGCACCAGCAAAAAAGAAAGTGGGGTAGGTAGGCTGGAGTTGTGCAAGAATAAGAAATTAGTTCAGTTTATATATCTTAAGTGGTGTCCCACTGAGGATTCAGCTACATTAGTAAAACAAAACAGCATTTTGAATGCGTTTTAAATATGCAACACCAAATTGTGATGTACAACACAAAACCTTTCTATGCGATTTTACATGGCGTCCCCCCCCCCTTTTGTTACAATGATTTAATTTGTGACTTATTTATAGCGGGGTTTCTTCCTGTGTGTAGATCCACCCTAAGTCAAACCTGAAGTAGACTAAATGAAATCAATGGATTTAATTTAGTAATTAAATCTAGAACTAGTATTCTATATAGCTACAGATTTTACTAACATCTGATCAGACTCTGAATAACAGCAGTGTGGGCTCAATACTTATTTGTAAAATCGACTTATTCAGAGGAAAATAAAAAGCAGAACTGTGTCCTGCAGGGGACACTGTTGCATCAATGTTGTATTTATATATCTTCTCAGAGGTAGGTTATCTATGAAGTAAGCAATTGTCCCCCCCCCCCCAATTGTGGCTATCACACACACACACACACACACACACACACACACACACACAAAATATATTTATTTAACTTTTCTTTAACAAAATTTGCAGGCTGCTTGATTGTCTAAAAAAATCTCCAAACTGTTTACAAAGGCTATAGAACGTACATAAAAACTGCCAATAATAACTAAAGTTTAAAACAAGGGTTTTGTTTGTTTTAAATCAAAATATGAATATAATCGCACCATAGACTAAAGCTGCAGATTGAGATACATGCCAGTTTTACGTGTCTGAGTAGGCTTGCCTAGAGAGATATGTTTTTAGAGGTGCTGGAAAGAATACAGTGAAGGCAATTGCCTAATGCCAGTGAGCAAGGGAGATACAGAGAGTAGGAGCTGCTACACTGAGAGATGAATTCTTGCAAGTGTGGACTAACCATTATGTGGCATTTGCAAATAAATTATTATTATTATTATTATTATTATTATTATTATTATTATTATTATTATCATCATCATCATCCTCATCATCATCATCATCATTATTAATACCCTACCCATCTGGCTGGGTTTTCCCCAGCCACTATGGGTGGCTCCCAACAGTATATAAAAAAACGCGATGAAATATCAAACATTAAAAATTTCCCTCAACAGATGTCTTTTAAAAGTCAGATAGTTGTTTATTTCCTTGACATCGGATGGGAGGGAGTTTAACAGGGTGGGCACCACCACCGAGAAGACCCTCTGCCTGGTTCCCTGTAACCTCACATATCACAGTGAGGGAACCACCAAAAGGCCCTTGGAGCTCAGAGTCCGGGCAGAATGATGAGGGTGGATACGCTCCTTCAGGTATACTGGGCCGAGGCCGTTTAGGGCTTTACAGGTCAGCACCAACACTTTGAATTGTGCCCGGAAACATACTGGGAGCCATTGTGGGTTTCAGTGCCATAGATCAAAGTGGCTTAGTGGGCATTCTGAGGTGAAATCTTACCCATGTGCAGAGAAGAGTCCCTAAGTTCCAAGTGAGGATGTACCTCATTGTCTGGTATATTTTATCCCTCTTGCTAAACAACAGAAACAGAAACACGCAAGGCGTGTGTGCCTTGCTAAGCAGTCCCACCCAACAAAAAGGGCATGGAACCAAATGCACCTATCCAAACCATTGGCTTCCAGGCCATAGCGTTTTCTGTGTATCTCATTCCAGTTTGTATTAAAGTTGCCAGAGGGAGGTTGGGGAGAAAGAGAACTTAGCATAGGCGTTAGAGTGGTTTACCTGACTGGAGATGGTGTTGGAGCTCTGACATGTCTTACAGGCGATGGCGACTGTCTAACCGGAGATGGCGACTGCTGTCGTGCCATCTGTACTTTGGCAGCAATTATTGGCGGAGTCGGTGATTTAGAGGTAGGCCGCGGTGGCATCCGCGGAGGAGCCTTGTGTGGCAGCTGTTGCCCAGTGGCGCTCGCTTCTATAACCATCTCAGCAGTTGCAAGTGTTCTGGCGTCAAAGTGGGCTTCTATCTTCTGCAAATGCAAATAAACAGTCAGGAGAATCTGCAGCAATAAACACAGGCACCCTGAAAACTTCCAGTAAACCCGCCTGCCAAAATACAAACCTTTTCAACTCTAGTTTGTCTTGTAGCTTGTGTAATCTGAGCAGTCGAAACAATTGTCTTTGTCTTTTTAGCGGGAACAGCCTCTTCCTCACCTAATAAGAAAGGGAAACCAAATTCTTAAATTGCAATATAAGCATTAATTGGTTGGGGGGGGGGAGAATAAAATCTGTTGTTCCCATTTTTTATGTTCACATATAAACACCACCAGTAAAAAACCCCCACAAAAAACCACAAAATCCTGCCATCTGTTTTTCTTGGGCATCTAGACAATTAATGGAGGAACTGTTGATATAAGATTAGTCTTTTTGTACAACTATGTAATTAGGCCAACTGTGTGATGCATAATAATGAAGACATTGATGTTTCAGAATCATGGCAGCATGTCATATAAAGCCTAGAAAAACAAAATGACTGAAACATAGAAATATGCTCTATGTGAAAGTATTATTTGGTGTCTTCCATATATTTGGCTCAGTTTCACCAAGTTTCATGTGCTTTCTTGAATCTAACCTGTATAACTAAGGATATACCTGCACCTAGAGGAAGTGGGGGGGGTCCTGTTGTATACGTATAAATCCTTTTGCTGATGGGATGCATTAGTTGGGCACTGTCCAGCTGGGACCAATGTGCACATGGGAACAAGCTCCTACTCATGTATCCCTAGCCTGATGGGGAATCTCATGTGATATATGCATAATTCCACAACCTGATCCAACAGCAATGATGCTACACACAAACTAGAGGAGGAAGGAGGAGGAGGAAGAGGAGGAAGAGGAGGAGGAAGAGAAGAAACTGCCATAGACCTTCATTTACCCACTGGAGTGCCTGTAAGCATATTTCCAAGTGAGTCGTTATGAAGCAACAATACACAACAGGACAAGCCCTGAAGATAAGAAATCAAACCATGCTTTGCTGGGTTTTTCTAGCAAAACAACTTACAAAAAATTACAGGAGAAATGGATTCAATGACAAAGATAAACCTTTTGCCTAACACATACGTAAGCGATGCCTAATTATTATTTTTGCATACAAAAAGGGGAAGAACTGCAAACAGTTATGTTGATGATTGAGGGGTAGGAGGGTGAAGAAATACTTTCTCTCACACTGAGGTATTTAGGATAAGTTTCAGTCTGGAGCGAATTTTTTTACAACCCAGTTACAAATGCTTGAGAGACACGATGTTGATGGATCTGTTGACGGAACAGTAATAGCCGTGTAGGCACTGCCATGATGATACAGTAGGTATGTGGGGGTTTTTGTGTGTGTGTGTGGCTGACACACTTCTGATCTATTATTACCTTGAACCAGAAGTTCGGCTGTTGAAGTTGCTCGTCCCACGCTATTTGTGGCATTTACTGAATAGGTGCCGGAGTCTTCGGGGTAAGCTTCTGCAATTATTAAACTGTAGAGGTCTCCTTCGTGTAAAATTTGGAAATCAGGGGAGCTTTGAATTTCTGCTCCATCCCGATAGAACTTCACCACAGGTGTAGGGATTCCAGTCACTCTCACGTCAAGTCGAACTTGACTTCCTTGTCTTGCTGTTGTGCTCTGTAGTCGTTGTGAAAAGTTGGGTGGCGCTGTTTCAGCTGTGGTTTAAAGAACAAGAAGCATGCTCAGATAAGAGGGGAACAAAAAAGACCAGTTCCTGGTCATTTTAATCGATTGTATTAAAATTATGTTAAAACAGGAGTGGCCAACCTGTGGTCTTTCAGACATTACCAGGCTACAAGTCCCATCATCCTTGACCATTGGCCACACTAGCTGCGACTGATGGGAGTTAGAAGTCCAATACCATTTGGAGGGCCAGAGTTCACCCATCAATGTGTTAAAATATTAACTATGTATTAAAGATTATCAAGGGACGTGGGTGGCGCTGTAGGTTAAACCACAGAGCCTAGGACTTGCTGATCAGAAGGTCGGCAATTTGAATCCCCGCGAGGGGGTGAGGTCCCGTTGCTCGGTCCCTGCTCCTGCCAACCTAGCGGTTCGAAAGCATGTCAAAGTGCAAGTAGATAAATAGGTACCGCTCCGGCGGGAAGGTAAACAGTGTTTCCGTGTGCTGCTCTGGTTCGCCAGAAGCGGCTTAGTCATGCTGGCCACATGACCCAGAAGCTGTACACCAGCTCTGTCGGCCAATAAAGCAAGATGAGCGCTGCAACCCCAGAGTCGGTCATGACTGGACCAATGGTCAGGGGTCCCTTTACCCTTTACCTAAAGATTATCAATAATTGTTCCAGTAAAGGAATCCCAGATTTTATCTTTCATATACCTTTGCGGCGAGAAAATTGAATTATTATTATTTTAAAACGTTGTTATCATTGATCCTATTTATAAGTATAATGTCACTAAATCAGAGGAAATTATTGTGTCAGTTTTGACTGAAGCATTTCAGTGGCAAACTCTTACAAGAAAAGCATCAGTTGAGATGATCAGAAAACAAAGGGATTTCTTTGTATCGGTTAAGTAGTTCCACTAAAATCAGTGTAGCTTCTGGTATGTTAAATATTATTCACAAATTATTAGGCAGAATCAAAACATGCACCAAGAGACTTTACATTCTCAGGCTATAAGGATATTTGTCTCCTGAAACACCTGTACTTTGCCTTTTGGAAATTCTGTGTATATGTGCTGAATAACACACATAAATATACATAAAGTAATACGTTGTATGGGCACAAATGCTTGATTCTTTGGATAATTATATCCTTTTCAAGGGAAAAGGTTCATGGGGGGTCCAGTGAACACAAATCTGTTGCCTCGGCCCAGTATACCTCAAGGAGCGTCTCCACTGCCATTGTTCTGCCCGGACCCTGAGGTCCAGCTCTGAGGGCCTTCTGGTGGTTCCCTCACTGAGGGAAGTGAGGTTACAGGGAACCAGGCAGAGGGCCTTCTCGGTGGTGGCGCCCACCCTGTGGAACGCCCTCCCATCAGATATCAAAGAGATAAATAACTATCTGACATTTAGAAGACATCTGAAGGCAGCCCTGTTTAGGGAAGTTTTTAATGACTGATGCTTTAATGTATTTTTAACCTTTGTTGGAAGCCGCCCAAAGCGGCTGGGGGGACCCAGCCAGATGGGCAGGGGTATAAATAATAAATTATTATTATTATTATTATTATTATTATTATTATTATTATTATTATTATTATGATTATGACTACTACTACTGATTTACATGTGCATCTTGGGGACATCATGTGCAGGCCTCATGTATCCTATAGTTGACTGGTCCTTACTTCCAAGCAAAAGTATTTAGGATTAAGGGGTAAACTAAATATGAATAATCTTATAATGACGTAGTCTTTGAATACAGAGTAGGATTTAGAAGTGGGGAAGGAGATGAAGCAGCTTGCTTAACGGTGTTGATCTCTTGCGCCTTTCTTAATTTCATGCTTCTAAAAAGTAGTATTTGTGGGTCATTTCACTGGGTTGGCAGGTGTCAGAAGGAAAGTGCCAACTGTTGATATTCCACTAATTGCAACATACCTGTTACAAGTAGTTCAGCGGTACTAGTTGCTTGTCCAGATCCATTGGTGGCTTGTAGGGTGTATCTTCCACTGTTAGCGGCTGTCACGGCGGAGATCACAAGTTTAGCGCGGCCATCGCTATATGAGATCTGCACACCGGGCAGAGTTGCAGCAGAAATAACCTGACCATCCCGATACCAGCTCACCTCAGGAACTGGGGAACCTTTAGCAGGAGAAAGACAGTTAAAGCGTTAGTGTTGTTAATAAGGTTGCCATAGTGGCTGTGGCAAAGTTCACAAAATATCACTGAAGAAGAAGAAGAGAGAAGAGTTTTGGATTTGATATCCCGCCTTTCACTCCCTTTAAGGAGTCTCAGAACGGCTAACATTCTCCTTTCTCCCCCACAACAAACACTCGGTGAGGTGAGTGGGGCTGAGAGACTTCAAAGAAGTGTGACTAACCCAAGGTCACCCAGCAGCTGCATGCGGAGGAGAAGAGACGCGAACCCGGTTCCCCAGATTACGAGACTACCGCTCTTAACCACTACACCACACTGGCTCTCTCTGATTGTCACCCATGCAGTTTTCAAATGACATAGGGCCCCAGATCCTGATTAGGCAAGAAGAATGTGATTTCAAGGGTATTGCATTTTGAGAAAACCAACGCTGACCGTGCCCTTGATTGCCAGAACATGTCAATATTCATTTCTGCTGTCTATGCAGTAGGAGCCATCTGGCAATCTTCTTTTCTACCTTCTAATATTTAATAATAATAAACTCTCAATATTTCCATCTAAATTTTCAACTGAAAGAATAGCTGAGATGCAAACAATGAGAAGGTAAATTTCCTAGGTGACAAGTAGAATTTAACTTGCATTGCTTAATCTTTTTTTAAAAAAAGGGATAGCTCAAGAAAACTGAAGGAGTTGAAATTATTTGCACATTTGCACTATACCCTATAAAGTGGTTGTATTATAAGGGAATTCCATATCCAGCAACATAGGAGGTAAAATTAGAACACGTGAAGTCCCTGTTTCAATTCTCAGGCTCTCTGTGAACATACTAGGCAATCTTAAGGAAGCAACAGTCAACTTTAGCTTCCCACCTGTAATGAAGGGATACTTGTTCTGGCTAAGGCCAGCCCTATTGTTAGCCAGAGTAAGGAAACCTTCTGAGCACCATCAACCATTCTCCGTTGTTGGAGGACATAAACTATACATGTGCTATATGGCCTGTCCTGCTGTATAAGCTGCTGTCCTCAGGGGCAGCGAAGGGTTAGAGTCCCTATCCTGCTAACAGTACTGAAGTAAGATTCAGCTGGCCAGCGCAATTGGCTTCTATATATGGGATGGTGTGGAGATGGGTCACCATTTTGTCCTTTGCCTCAGGCGGTAAAATGTTTTGTGCTGGCCCTACATCACATAATTTTTGCAAGACTTACTGAGTGGATGCATGTAAAAGTGCTATGATCACTTAGAAATGTGATGTATAATATAAATAAAGTAACAGTTTTATGTTGTAGTCTGAAAGATTGTATTTTGCGATAATTTGGGGGGAAAGCCCCGATTTGCTGACATTAATATACAGTTTACAACCTAACTTTAATATTTGACCTGTAAATATAGATATGTAGTCCGATTTTGCATTATCATAGGTAGAGAAAGACTAAATTTTAAATGCCTATTTATTGATAAGAGGGAAAGAATTGCAAGTGCAAAGTTATCCTTCTTTGGTGATTTAGGAGCTCAGATTTCAAGAGATAAAAATTGCTCACAGATTTTAGTGCATTAGAAACCCAAATCCTGAATCACTGTCAGCCCTGTCCAAATTGATGAGCGGCTTTGGGGAAGGAGGGATTTACAACACCTTGCAATGTGAGTTAGTGTTAACAATAAGATTACTTTGTGCAAAGGATTGGATTGGAGACACAAGCAAAAGAGAAACAGTTTCAGAAAACTAGCTCTCCCTGTGATACAGAGAGCCTAGGAAAATACTCCCAGCCTGCGCCACCATGCTCTGGTCTCATTGACATACTAAGCAGTCCAGTGAATGTGGCAGATGGAATAAATTTGAGGGATAAAAGGAATCTTAACCCATAAGATGGGGAATGGGGAACATCATAAGATGGGGAATGGGGAAATCATAAATATCTGTGCATGCATATACACTGGTGAATAGGCGAGAATGCAACTGAAAACTAACAATTTAACTAGAACGTATCTTGCAATAGGCCTGTTTGCTGTATATGAAATGCCTTTACATTTAAAAAGCAGAATTGGTGGAATATGGTACTAAGTGGGCAATGTGCTTTGAGGAACAGGATCGACTTGCACAATGGGACTTCCTCCTAACCTTTCATTGCTGATTTGGGGATTGCCGGGAAAGAATAGGGAACAGGGTTCCATGCATGCAACAGTTTAGCTGAATCCCACCCACTTCTTTTTGTATATAGAGGCCCCTTATAACCAGAGGCCATAAACTGCAGCTAAAGTGAGTTTGTGTATAAATCTAGCACTGAGTGCAGCTTCTGTGACCAAGAGATCGCCATACCCACCACGGCTGAGTTCTGATACTAGAAGTGACCTCAGCAGAGAGAAAAGGTGTTTGGGAAGAGGGGGTGCAGAGAGGTAAGCATTCCTCTATGCCCCTTTTGTTTAAAATGCCCCTTTCCTTTTGTGTGTGAGAGATCAAGGCCGTTCCATGTTTAAACTCATGAGACTGTCGCCACCAACACTTCAAGCTTAGCCTTTGGATATAAAGGCAATAGAATTTACTTTCAAGTAAGTGTTAGGCAATATAGATTGCCACAGGCGAATACACAGATCAATGGTCCCAGGAAGGATTGCCTGCCTTGCCCTGGCTCACAGTGCAAAATATATGGTTTCTAGCTCAGAAGAAAGAATTAGAGTAAGCAAGGATGGGGGCATACAGGGAAATGAAGCCACAAATATAGGACTTTGCAGGAGGGGCTATGGGGGAAAACTTCCAGCAGCACAGAACCGAGTCCTGGCAAGGCTGCTCATGTATCTTAGGCTGCTTCTGCTATTATACTGTGGCTCATGTATCATGGCCATGCACGGGAATAAATATATATTATGTTGCCTATGCCCAATGTGTGGCCTATGATCTTCCTAAGGTATGTATTCTGAGTCATGGGGTATTTCCACATCGTGTTCAGTTCCAGTAATATGGCCCTTAACTTTAAAACATGTGGGCTGCTATAAGCTGCACCATGATCTCATATGGCCTGGCAATGCTTGCAGCACATCTAAAACAGGACCTGCCATCATGAAATCTGGCTTTGTGGACAGAGACTTGGATGAATTTGGGCCACTTTGGAGCATGACTTCGTGGAAGCTTAAGATTTAAGGGATTCAGTCAGGGAACTCCAGCCTTTGGTGTGATCCAGCGGGGCTCCCCTTCTACTTTCTAAAACCAGCTTACTGCCGATTCATCCCATTGCCAGCAATTTCAGCCTGTGGCAGCTGCATCACCACCACCCACTCTAGTCAGCAAGTAGCTTTTCCTGGACAGCCACTCTGAGTAAAGATGCAGAGCATCAAGACTCCAATTATTCTCTCCTCCAGAACGGCCCACTGCCATGGCTTGTTACCCATAGATATTTATCATGACTGTGCCTTCCTCTTTATGCTTCATTCTCCCTTGCTACTGTGCAGAGGCAACAAACCATGAACCTTGGCTTACCATTACATCCAAACCAGAGATCATGGTTTGACTCCCTTTCACCTCTGCTATTCTAAGTTTTCACTCTAGTAAACCATGATCTCTTGCCAAAATTTGCTTTTGGCTAACCAACTGCACTTTCTCAGAATGAGAAACAAACCACAAACACTGGCTTGGATGTATCCATATGCCAAGGATCATGGTTTGTATCCTCCCAGTGGAAGCAGGGAAGATTGAAAGAACATTCTTTAGGCAGGTTTGGGGTACATTATTTACTATGTAGTACCAGTTTACCATGATGTGAACTGGTTCTATATCTGCTAAACTGTAACTCACAGAGAAGGAAGGGACTTAATTAACTGAAGTATTTCACAATGGTGCACCTTGACTGTATATACTGTCGAATTAAACCCCCCACCCCAAAAAACCCCCACCTCTCAGCACCCCTTAACAAACCACTGTTCCCAGGATTACGTGGGTGGAAGTAATGACCGTCAAAGAGGTATAAGAGTCCTTTAAATGTATGGTGTGTGAGAAACCTTTGCATGGTAAATAAATTATGCAAAGTAGTCCGCACAGGAATGTGAATGGGCAGACTAAAGCCTTGCTGTACATTGACAACGATATTTCTCACTCTACCAGCTAACAGGGAAAGTCTTCCCCGAAGCAGTCCATTTCCCCCATTTCAGCTTAGGGCTGAAGTTTTCCTCAGGATAGGAAAAAAAGGATACTCAAGGAGGACTGGTATCTGCCTCTATCGGTGGAGGCAGTCATGCTTCTGAACATCAGTTTCTGGAAGCTGCAGGAATCAGGTGTACTCTTGTGTTTGGGCCCTGTCTGAGGGTTTTCCCACAGGCATCTGGTTAGCCACTGTGAAAACAGGATACTGGACTAGATGGGCCTTTGGCCTGATCCAGCAGGCTCTCATGATGTTCTTATGGAATCATGTGGTGTCAAACTGAGGCATCAGTGGATGAAGAACCAACGTTGCCTTTGACGTTTCATGCCTTTGCGCCGTAGGGGGAGCTAAACCCCCATGAAGACACCTAATACCCTGATGTTGATGATGATGATAATCCTAATAATCAAACCCTTCATCTGATCCTCCCTCAGTGGGCCACCACTAGTGCAGTCAGTCACCGCCATCACCCCGGTGCAAGCAGGCAGGGGACCAGTGTGGGATGGAAACAGAGGAGGTATAAGAAAGCCCACCCCCCACCCCCTTAGATGATCTGATACATAGAAGAAACACTGTTCCCCTTGACCATGGTGTTTGGAGAAACCAGCAAAAGGAAAGGGAAGCCACGACTGCGAGATAAAAGCCTTACCACTAATGTGAGCCTCAAAGGTTGCGGCACTACCCTCCAGTGCCACAACGCTTTGTAACGGCTGCGTGAACGTCGGCGCTTTGGTTGACATCTTTAAAGGCACTCTGAAAAGAAAGGTGGAAATAAAAAGCGTATGTGAGACGTCGATCCTTCTGAAGTCCTGAGCATAGAGAGCACGACCAGCTGACATGAAACTCTTTGCCCTACACTTCCCTATGGAGTGATTTCCGCTGATGACATTCTTGACTGAGTCGCACCCTAATAGCAGCATTTTATAGAGGTTGATGCATTGTAATTATCCCGACTATCTACAGCTCTGATTAGCACAGTCAGTGACCTTGTTGCAAACGGCTTAAAGGGAGCTGCATACAGAATCATGGAGTTGCAAGGGACACTGGGGGTCATCTAGTCCAACCCCCTGCAATGCAGGAATCTCAGTTAAAGCATCCATGGCAGACAGCCATCCAACCTCTGCTTAAAAACCTCCAAGGAAGGACAGTCCATATTGCCAAATGGAAATAAGCACGCTGCTTAAGAGCCTCCTATCTCATGCTGCTATTGCTTTATTATCTGACATTTGCTGCACTCCTTAAGCCAGAGCTTCCCTAACTTTTCATGTCGGTGACCCCCTTTTCAGACATGCATCATTTTGCAACACAGGCTTTACTAGCAAACCGGAGGTTAAACTAACCCCTTTCCAGCTCCGGAATGAGCTCAGGGAGCGTTCACGCGACACACCTACACACTGCAGCCGACACACAAACGTGTTGTGATTCACCGTTTGGAAAGCTCTGCCTTAAGCCCTTCTCAAACCAGAAGTGAAAATGGAGGGGTGGAGGGTGGGAGGAAATGATTTTATTCAAAATCACAAAACTGCCCTAAAGTGCTAGTATCATTTCCCCATTCCACGTGCCTTTAAATGAGTGACCATTAAAGTATACTGGAAATCTTCAGTCTATGTGGAAATTTAGAAGTGTTTAAAAAGAACCTCCTTAGAATGCTTGATAGTTTCCTTTCATACAAAAGATGTACTCTGTGGGGAGAGGTGGGGGGAAGCAGAATAAAAATGTACTTGTAAAACATACAAGCAGCACAGTTGAATCTAGGTTAGAGAGTGAGGAGCCCTGTGAAATGTGAGCTAGGCTATAAGATAACTGACACTGATGGTTTGAACAACTGCAGGAAGGTGCAAAATCTGACCCCACCCCACCCCTAAAACATTTGTTGGTAAAACACAATGTCCTCATTTTCTGGCAAACCACATAAGAAAAGGATATAGCCATGTAATAATTCAACTCAGTATGCAGGACCTATAATATCCCTCTGTATTTACTTGCCTGCTGGATTTGTCATAAAAGAGGCAGGATCAGTATTCTGCTATCTTTAATAAATTCCCACAAAACTACAAACTGAGGTACCAGAGATTTTACTAGTGGCATATGGGAGGCCTATTTCTCTGAGCTATCTTAAAAACTCCTATGCCTGTAAGTTCAGACAGCAGAATTCCACTGAGATAATAATAGAAAGCTTCATAATAGCAATATGAACATGCTGCCTTTTTCTGCATATGGCCCCCTTTCTTCTTAAATAGTTAAAACTTCCAGATTTCTAACAAGTGAATTCCTTTACATGAATTGGTTGCAACGCTTGGTCTTAAATTGAGAATATTTAGATGACTTTACAACGTCATTTTCCAAGTTGGGTTCCTCACATTACCTGAAGCAGAAAGAACTGAGCTAAAAGGAAAGAAAGCAAAGACTACTTAAGGCGACTTAATTCCATAGCATAGATGTTTCAGTCCCCAATTTGGTTTTTTTCTCTACCTTAATGTAGTGGGGAAAATTGCTGTTTATCCAAACGGTAATCTTATATGACTTTTGTATCATTAGTATTTCGAAAGTATGCCTGTGAAATGTCACATTCCAAAAATAACCACCCCTGGGTTTGACTGACAGCAGGCAAGTGGTCCAGATCTGCAGTGTAACGGATACCCCAGCAGCTGATTCCCTTAAAAAGTCATCAGCGACTAGCCGATGCCATGTGCATTTTATCAGAGCTATTCTGGGAGCATCTCCGTTTATCTGCAAGTAATATAACCTTGAGCACTCCCTGGAAGCATTAAAAGTTAACCAGACATTTTAATAGGCATATATATATATATATATATATATATATATATGAGAAATAGCTTTTCACACTCAAGCACATTTAAAGACATATTAGCCAACTATTACAAAGACCTAAAAATTCATTTGCCAAGATATCTATACTTCTGCATTCTGGTTTAAAAGAATCATGTAGGACTTCATGCTTTTTCTCCCACCCCCCTTAATTCAAGCTACTAGACACTCCTAGGTACATGCATTTTGTACCAGGGCATAGAAAACACAGCTCAGTCAACCCAGGCATGCCACTCACCTGATTGCACAAGAGTGCCTAAATTGGGTGGGCTGCGCCCAAACGTAAGTTCCTTAAACAACGTCCTTATCCAGAGTATGATTTTAAACAATCCCAACATGAGAATGGTTGAGCCTCTAGCCGAAAAAAACAAAACTACACGGTTGAGAAGGTGTAGTTTTGCTTTTCCCTGCAATCCCTACACCCGAGGCGAGGCTGGGAATGCACGACTGCTCAGAAGTGCTAACATGGTTGTTTAGCTTTTTATACCCCAGATCTGCTGACAAGTCTGCCTCTGTCACCTCGGCGCCACTTCTGATTGGCTTCCCCAGCAAAAAGGGGTGTATGTCCGCTTAATGCAATGGGCCACCTGTTGGCCTGATTGACAATGCTAATTTTGGCACTAGAAAGAGAGGCCATGCTGAGGAACAAGCAACCAGGTTTTTTTTTCCAGAAAGGATAGTTGTGTGGGGGGGGGGGAACTGGGATTGTATCCGATGCTACTAATGAGTTCATGCCTTAGGTATCTTTTTTTTTAAAAAGTGGGAGAGTAAAGAAATGGGGTCAGGTGGGTGGGTGTGTTAATAGAGATGTTATTAGCTAATTGTGATAAAGAGTCGACTAAGTAATGGGCTCTTCCAGTCGCGAACAAAAAAAGGGCAAATTCAACTGTCCATCTCCAGGTCAAATAAGTAAGCTGGTTGCATACCAGGTGGACTTAAAATACCGGAATAATATATTATTTTGATTTCATAAAGGTAATAAAGCCTTTACATGTCAGAGCGATTAGCACTTCTGAAGAAAGTTCATAGAATCATAGAACTGAAGAGTTGGAAGGGACCCCAAGGGTCATCCAGTCCAACCCCCTGCAATGCAGGAATCTCTGGAAATTAAGGCATTGCTTCTAAAAAAAACACACACAAAAAAGGTAAAGGACCCCTGGACAGTTAAGTCTAGTCAAAGGCGACTATGGGGTGCGGCACTCATCTTGCTTTCAGGCCGAGGGAGCTGGCATTTGTCCACAGACAGCTTTCTGGGTCATGTCACCAGCATGACTGAACAGCTTCTGGCACAATGGAACACCGTGAGGGAAACCAGAGCGCATGGAAGCACCACTTACCTTCCCGCTGGAGCGGTACCTATTTATCTACCGTATTTTTCGCTCTATAACACGCACCCGACCGTAACACGCACGTAGTTTTTAGAGGAGGAAAATCCGTAGGCATGCCACCCGTAGGCATTCCCTCCATAACACGCACAGACATTTCCCCTTACTTTTTAGGAGGAAAAAAGTGAGTGTTATGGTGCAAAAAATACGGTACTTGCTCTGATCTGCTTTCGAACTGCTAGGTTGGAAGGAGCTGGGACAGAGCAACGAGAGCTCACCCCGTCGTGCAGATTCGAACTGCCGACCTTCCGATCGGCAAGCCCAAGAGTCTCAGTGGTTTAGACCACAGCACAACCTGTGTCCCACATTGCTTCTAGGATGACTTAAACGAAGCATGTTCCGATGCAAACAAAAGCATTTGTTTATTTCATATAAATTGGAAATAATCCTTGATCAGAGCCAGTGTGGTGTAGTGGTTAAGAGCGGTAGTCTCATAATCTGGGGAACCGGGTTCGTGTCTCCGCTCCTCCAGATGCAGCTGCTGGGTGACCTTGGGCTAGTCACACTTCTCTGAAGTCTCTTAGCCCCACTCACCTCACAGAGTGTTTGTTGTGGGGGAGGAAGGGAAAGGAGAATGTTAGCCGCTTTGAGACTCCTGAAGGGGAGTGAAAGGTGGGATATCAAATCCAACCTCCTCCTCCTCCTCCTCTTCTTCTTCTTCTTCTTCTTCTTCTTCTTCTTCTTCTTCTGATCAGAGGTCAGAGGTTGGACTTAGCAAAGAGGAATAAAAACTGTGCTGCAAACAGCAGAATGTTCAAGAGGGGTGGTGTTTTGCAGTCCACCTCGCCGCTTCGCAGAAAATGAAAGCAGAGATAAGACATTGACTGCAACCGTGGTGCCCTTCTGTTCATGGAAGGGCCTTGGATGCAGTGAGGCTTCCATGGGGGAGAGGAGGTGGGTTTTGGTACCAATCTTGCCTTCCCCATGGAACCTTCTGGATAAGGGCCGGCCCAATACATTTTGGCACCTGAGGCGAACCCCAAAATGGTGCTCCCCTCCCTGCAAGGGAAGAAGGGGTGAGTGAAGATCTACATCAGGAACACTAGGGGAAGAAAGATTGACATTGGGATCTGCTGCACCTGTGGATCTCGCCATCTGAGGCAGTCACCTCACTTGGCCTCATTGGTGGGCTGACCATGCTTTGGCCCACCAAAATCTGCTCATTGGTGTTCATTAATTTCAATGGGTATACCTTGAGTAAAATTTAGTTGAATACTACTTTAGGGACATTTTATTTGAAAAGTGGGGTTGTCTCCATCATGATTATGAGAGATAGGTCACCTTTACTCCCATTTGTTGGATGGGGAACTGAGGCTGAAAATAGTGGTTTACTCAAGGTTTCACGATGAACTGTGACAAAGGTTGGACACAGCCCAGCTCTCCAAGATGGATGGTGAACACAACTTGTCTAGGAAGTTTATGATGTTCTGGATGCAATGCTGGAAAATTAGCTTCATGATTAAAGTTTCATTATGTGGACAAAACACTAAATTATTGTCGAAGTGTTAATCCATATTACCAGGGGAAACAGCCATGTTATTAGGGTAGTAGTTAAAATCTGGAAAGTAACAATTTATAGCAAGCTCCCCCTTGAATGTCTTCTTAAAGACTGAACCATTTTTAGGGGAAATATTAATTCATTTATTTATGAAATGTATAGCCAGCTTTTCATCTAGGGATGGAAGAGAAATTCCACTCAGTTCACATTTAAAGGCACCCACTTTTCAGAACACTAGATGAACCAGAACACAGATACCTTTTTGAAATTTGCACTTTTCCAAATTTTGCAGTGGTGTTCTTTTGTAATGTAAACCAAAATGCATATACTCAGCTAAAGTGTGCATAAAGTTGCTTAGTGAACATAAAAAAATTAAGGAAAACTGCTTGACAAAAAAAAATGTTCTATTTATTAAATTTATATACTGTTCATCATGCAAGGGTCACAGTGTAGTTTGCAGTATAAATATGTATCTCAGTAGAAATTCACACAAAAATACCAAAGAATTTTAAAAATACAAACTGATATGGAAATGTGGAAAACTGAACTTAAGACTGGGAAAACGAGAGAACCGTTTTATTTTCGCCACATGTCTCAAAATGGCTTCTCAAATATTGCCATGCCCGGTTGTCACTGGAGGGAGGGGACAGTGTTCACTTGTGTGTTTCTCTTGTGGTGTTAGTCCTTACACTTTTGCAAAAATATAAAATAGTGCCCTATATAGTTATATATTTAGGATTAAAATTACCTGTACTCTCGCCCTTTTTGACAACCAGGGCTGGTTTGATCTATCGCCTCAACTCTACGGTGTCCGCGTAGGATCTTACTTTTTCCCAAGGCAACAGTAGCATTACAATAAGGGTTCAGTTCAGGCCACAGGGGACTTTTTGTCTTTTCCCCAAATTCTACAGACTTTCCCCTAGACCCTAGTTATGTACAACAGCTATTCCCTCGGCTAGTCAAGCAAAAAACAAAAACCAGAGCATCAAAACTGTGTCAGAACTTCTGTGGTTGTTTCTACTAAGGAGACGAAGTTTAAGCCTCCCGTGTGGTTGTGTGTCGACTTGTGTCAGCCGTAGGCAGCTGAAGCCAATCTTGCTAGGCCTTCAGCCCAGGCCCAATTTAAAATATGGCAGCTACTAAAATTAGTCGCTGACTAGAGCACCAGAGTATATGAAGTACTGATACCAACCACAATGACAAGGCACAAGTAATTCAAAAGCTCTTCTAAGGGTCAGCTTCACGCCCTATAACTATAGCCCTTTTCAGACATTCTTCTCTACTTGGTTTTAAATCTCCACACGGAAGGAATAGCAGAATATATGTGTGTGAGAAAGATGGAATTTAAAAACCTGTAGTCTAGTAAGCGGGTTGTTTTCTTTTTTTTGCATTCCCAGTGATTTACAAATAAATTACTTTCATCTATAATGAACAGTCATCATTAACCACATGGTTTATTACAGAATGGCTACAGTGTAACATATGATTTATTGTCAAACCATGAATTGTGGGTGTTGTCTGAATGAATATGCATTACGTCTAGAAACTGAAGTTTCATTTTTGTTTGCTGCTTTTTCAACAAATCGATACTTTTGAAAGATAAGCAGAGGGATGTGTTTTCCCAAGTGTTGTTTATATGCACATAGTCACATTCTGATGTGTTCACAAAATGTAAGAGGGGAAAAAATAAATGAACTTTACACTAACATTTTCAAGCAAAATATTTATTTCTTATGGACAAGTTACATTTGTTAAGTTTTAGTTCTTGCTATGCGGTTGGATATAATATAATCATAATGGGTTATGTAGACAGATTTCACTTCTGTGCTTTTGCTGTGAGGAGGAAATGTGTGATAAGCTAAAGAAAGCAAACAAGAACATAGTCCACAACTTTTGTGACAGATGAGCAAAACTCTTTACTCTGGGCTAAGACAGAAGAAGTCATAAACAAACCCAAAGGTGCAGGGCCTCTTCAATACCTCCCATCTCACACCTAAAAATCAGAGAGCTCAGTTGATGTGCTCTTTTGAGTGTCGATTTCCAATACCTCTAACCTCCTTAAAACTGAAAACATGGGATCATATATTGTAGCACATTTTCTTATTGGCGAAACGCACACAAAACTGAAAATTGCCAGGAGAAAAAAGTATACAGAATAGGTTTGAAGCTTTTTGAGTTAACGGAAGTTAGTCAGCGTGGTCATCCCCTGCCTTCCCCTTATTCTCATTTGTAGTTTCAGTAATAACTTTTAGGTAGGGAGGGAGCAACATGGCAGCCTGGAAGCTGCATTGAAGATGGTAGACTATTGCCACTGGCCTGCTCAACTCCTTCAAACTGATTATGCAACAGTATATGATTTATTTGTAACCATCTTTGTCCTTGCTTTATATTTTGTAACTTGTTTCGTACTTGTTTACTTTTACACTGAATTATTTTCTTTAAAATCATCTCTCTATATAATATATAACAAACATGGTCTTATCATATATTACCATGTGATAAGGGTAAAGGTAAAGGTAAAGGGACCCCTGACCATTAGGTCCAGTCGTGACCGACTCTGAGGTTGCATGCTCATCTCGCTCTATAGGCCGAGGGAGCCGGCGTTTGTCCGCAGACAGCTTCCGGGTCATGTGGCCAGCATGACTAAGCCGCTTCTGGCAAACCAGAGCAGCACACAGAAATGCCGTTTACCTTCCCGCCGGAGTGGTCCCTATTTATCTACTTGCATTTTGACGTGCTTTTGAACTGCTAGGTTGGCAGGAGCTCACCCCGTCGCAGGGATTTGAACCGCCAACCTTCTGATTGGCAAATCCTAAGCTCTGTGGTTTAACCCACAGCGCCACCCGCGTCCCTGTGATAAGGGTAACAGCCTTCAAATTGTGAAGCTTCAAATTGCGTACACCCGCATGACAAAGTCATCCCAGTGATATACAGCCACATTCAAGAAAGGATCTGATACTATTGTGTTGTGAATTTCACCACCCTGGCAGCCAGTAACAGGGGTGAGGAAACTCCCAACATAATGATGAGTGCATTATAAAGTAAAGGGGGGAGAACTCATTATAGAGGTGCCATTTTGTATGTGTGTCACTCACGTGTGTTTCATCCTGAGCATCATTGACATTTCTTTTAAAAAGCTCAATATAAAGAGCAGGATAGGGACTCCGTTGTCAGAGAGATGCTTTGAGTTAATTGCTCTGATGTGCCAGTCTGGCGTGTTTGGAATAATAGTGGGTAAGCCAGCTTTTATTTTGGTATAGCTTCCAAGTCTGGCTGCAATGCTAACTGTCCACTCAGAACAAAAGTAAAGCACTTTTTTCCCTCATTTGACTTTTTCCTATGAAAATTGGGTGGAGAAATAAAATTTATCTTTATACACCAGACTAGTTTCTACACACCCTCACACATCCCTCTCTATCCTCCGCCCAGGTAACTAAGAGGCAAGATCAGAGTTCAAGGACATATTCCGGCTAGGCAAAAACACTCCAGGAGAATGTGGAGCAAGACTGGGGGGGGGGGTGTTCCAAGGACCTGGAGGGCCACATTTGTCTTGTATTTTTATGCTCTGAACTGCTCTGAGATCTATGGATGAAGGGTGACATAGAAATTTAGTTAATAAAATAAACATTTGTTCCCAAGGCCTGAGGATCCCCACCCCTGTTGTAAGGGATACTGCTTGTGTACCTTTGGAGTGCAGACGGTTTCACTGGTGGTCTGAAAACACTGCTGTCCCAGGAAAACTACCTGGGTGGATGCAATTGGGCCAGCTCAATTTCCTCTCTGCTCTGAAACGGTCTTTAAAGTTGATGGATGAACACAGTAAGCCTGCAGCTTTAAACACATTTAACTTGTGTGCATTCAGCTTTACGCATATGACAAAAAAATTAAAAAGGGGAGCATGGTTCGGGTCGGGGGGGGGGCGGGAATGACTTTGCCAATCCTGCCAGCCATTGAACCCAATTGGTTTTGACCAAACACAATTTGGGCTTTGAGTTTGATCCCTGGAACTTAATCACTGCATAAGTTGTGGACTTACTGTAGACAATAATATATGATTATGTAGTGCAACTCCAACCTGAACCTTTTGGAAAGAGAAAGTAATAAATTTAAAAACTTTGAATATGCCCTCACTGGGCCCAAAGAAAGGTTCACAGGAGCTGATGATGATTAAAAGTATTTACGATCACGTAAAATAAAGCTTCTGGGTATACTGAACACAAGAGATGACCACGCAACCTGTGCCACCTGCTGTGTGATAATTCTAAAACCATTTTGGGAAACATTATGAAGAGCTTGCTGGGGAGGCCATTTCTGAATATCCTTGTGATTCTGAAACTAACATCTTGTACTGTATTTCTCCATTAATGTTTGTTGCTTGAATGACTCAGGCTACATCTTCCAACTCTTCTGCTTGCAGTCTTGATGGAACTTTGGGGTGGTGATTAAAGGACAGCTGTATGGTTTTTCTGTAGTCAAAAGAAGGAAGTCCAGTTTTCTAGTGCAACCAGGATAGCTGCAGATCACAACCAACCATTACCACCAGGGCTTAAGTTGTTTCCAGGCTCACTGGAGTTCAACCACTCTCTGAACAACAGGGCTGTGGTTCTGGAATGCACGAAGTCATATTTAAAAGTGCCACCACCGGGCAACTTCAGTCTGTCTCCACATTCTTGGATTAAAGAGGAGGTTTTTCAGGACACATGGCATAGTTCGCAGGCAGGTTTAAGCCCCGACACCACTATTTTTAGACACTAAGTGCTGATTATCACTTCCTCTATGTGGGGCATTCCAGCCATGCGCCATACAAAGAAAAAACTACGCCAAACTTTATCAGCTAGTATTATTGGTGCTTCATGAATGTTAGTAATCACCAAATAGCCACTTCTCCAAAGTGCTGTGAAAGTATGTGGTAAACCATTTCAAACTGCTGGTGGGAGAATCACATGACTAGATTTTCACAAATGCTAAGTTAGCTGGCTGCCTTAGTGAAAAGTTTTGAGTTGGTCAGAGGCAAAATCTGAAACAATGCTTGAAAACCCACATGTTCTTATTGACCAGAAACCCGATTCATTAAATGACACCAACACAATTCTCAGTGTTTCTCCCTGCTGCCAGAAGGGGTCAAAGGCTATATGTATCCTCGCTGCCCATTTTGATTTCTGAGATAACCTTAGCGTGCACACACACATTCAAAAAATTTGTTAGGAAATAATTGTTGGGATCTGAAGAGGGCTGAGGCACTTATGTGCAAGCCCATGAGGGAACGGCTGGTTTCCCTTTTCACCTACGGTACTTTGCTCCAGTACTTAAAAGGGACCCTCTGCCTTTAGGTGTAGCTTTTCAAGGGGACGTGTTAGTGTGCGTGGAATAGTTTGGGACAACTGGGGTGCGCACAGCACGCAAGACACTGCACACACCCCTTTGGCTCCTTTTTGTGTGGCATTTCCTTTGATTGTTCAAAATAGTACAGTGCTAAAAGGAGAGAGCGGTATGAAATCTCTGTAAATGAAATGCTCAAACAGCTGCCGCAGGACTTGACAAGGTAAGAAAACATAAATTGAAGTTACCTCACGGAACAGTTTTTAGTTTGCCTTTGACCTCTCAAGCAACGCGAATCCTGACCTTGCAATGCTTCAGGTGCATCAGCCTTCACTTTTCCTGATGAATAGCAGCTCTCCTGCTTTGATTTAGTCTCAGTTGCACTAGGAACATTTTTATTCTGCTCTGAAACAAAATGGGGATGTCAAGCCAGAGTTGGGAGCAAGGTCTTCATTTATTATACTAACGTGACCCAATAATGTGTGCCAAGTTACCTATTACTCTTACGAAAGCTGAGCAAGAGGCCTCCCCGACTTCATTAGTGGCAATGCAGAGATATTTCCCAGAGTCAGCAAGGACCGCGTTTCTTTTTAAAAGGTAATAGGTGTCCCCTAATTTCTCAATCTGCAAAACAATGAAATACAGATAGAGGGAGATTAGATGTGTGAAGCCAGACATGCAATGTTCTTCCCAAAGGAGCATTTACAAAACACTGTGACATACACTCGTTCCTCTGGCTGCCACCCTGATGCCATCTTTTGTCCAAATGACATTTGGCCTCGGTCTTCCAGATATTGTACAGTGCAGGTTTAAATCATCTCCTTCTTGAAGAGTAGCATGTCTAAATTTTTTAATGAAGCTTGGCTGCACTCCTTGTACTAGGAAAAGAAAAGAAGAGAAGGGGTATATTGCTTTTTTTTTAAAGGCAAAATGTTGCTGCTGAGATTGAAGTAAATGACTTCCCACAGCAAAGATTCCTTAATGGTTGAATTAGCTCCCTTTGGGTATTGCGATATACAGTAGTACCTCTGGTTGTGAACTTAATTCGTTCCGGAGGTCCATTCTTAACCTGAGGTACCACTTTAGCTAATGGGGCCTTTTGCTGCCACTACGCCACAATGGCGCCATTTCTGTTCTCATCCTGAGGTAAAGTTCTTAACCTGAGGTACTACTTCCGGGTTAATGGAGTCTGTAACCTGAAGTGTTTGTAACCTGAGGTGTTTGTAACCCGAGGTACCACTGTAGTGAGCATGAGAGAAAGTTTTCATACTGTGTACAGGATGTAAATTGTTGGAGGTAAGTAAGCATATTTGTGTGGTGGGTAGGAGGGGTGTTAATAACCAGCAGCACACTTGGTATAGCAACTGTGATCTGCCATGTGTTTGGGGATGTGCAAGAAAAATGAAAAATGAATGAAGTGGGGGCAGGCAGGGAGGAGAGAAATCCCTTCTGTGCTATTCCCCTGCTAACCAACTCCTGCATTTGATCTCTTAACATGTTTAGAAGACACACCAGGAAAATTCAGCCCCCTTTTTGCTGCCTTCCTGCAGTGCTGTGTCTACAGGCAGTGAGGCTATGGAGAAATAAAATGCCCTCTGCTTGATGATTTATGGCACGATTAAAAAAAAAAAATCTGTATCCTTTAGTTACCTAAGCTATGTATTCCTTCTGTATCATTTGGATCATTTGGGATGACAAATGGCCGAGTGCAAGGGGGCAGAGGCCTCAAAAGAGATCAGCGTCAAAGCTTTGCTAGTAGCTTGAAGCAGACTGGCAGAAACAGAATGTAGGGTTGAAAGAGGAAAGCTTCATGTGTTGTGCAACATAGAATGATGGCTGTCAATCACCCCTATGCAGGGTGCCAACTTGAATAAAACATTGTGGTGCGGCCCAGGGAAGCCCCACCTCGCATAATCGATCACATGACATGGTGCACACACGCCATTTGAATGGCAATGCCCATCACCTTTGCGGGGGCCCAGCCCCTCAAAATATTTTATTGTGGGGGCTAATTGGGTCCTATGCCACTATGTTTGTACGTGGCATGTAAAATTATTGTTTGAATGATATATTATTATTAGGCGGACATTATTAGGCAGAATATTTGCTGTATTGTTTTCAGTGTGCTGCTATAATAATAAAAATAAATTATTTATTATTTCTACCCCACCCATTTGGCTGGGTTGCCTGAGCCACTTTAGGCAGGTTCAAACACACATCAAACCATAATATAACATCAAATATTTTTTAAAAAATTCCCGATATAAGGTTGCCTTCTGGTGTCTTCTAAAAGTTGTGTAGTTCTTTATCCCCTTGACACCTGATGGGAGAGCATTCCACAGGGCGGGCGCCACTACTAAGAAGGCCCTCTGCCTGGTTCCCTGTAACCTCACTTCTCGCAGTGAGGGAACCGCCAGAAGGCCCTCAGAGCTGGACCTCAGTGTCCGGGCTGAACGATGGGGGTGGAGACGCTCCTTCAGGTATACAGTTTAAGCAATCCTATCCGGACAAGTAATTTTACAATATGATGATATATATCCGGATATCACTTACATACTGAAACATTCTTATGTCAATGTGTTTTTAAAGTTTTATTTTATTGGCATGTTTTACTGTACAGTTGAACCTTGGTTTTCAAACATAATACATTCCGAAAGACTGTTTGACTTCCAAGGCGCATTCGAAAACGGAAGCATTTACTTCTGGGTTTTCAACGTTCAGGTTCCGAAATGTTCGTCAACAGAGACATTCAAGAACTGAGGTTCCACTGTATATGGTTTGATGTTCACCACTTTGAGGATTTTGTTGATTAAGAGGCTTATAGTGTTTAAAAAATCATATTATGAGGACTCTGTACTTCCTAGTTGGGTGCGGGTACAGCTGGGAAATAGTTATCTGTCATTCGCTCATGCCACTTTAACACATATCTGGCTTTCAAAGCTGTCCGAAGAAAGAGCAACTCCGACTTGCTGGCAGTAATCCAGTAGGACTGACTGCAAAACAGGTGGCTGCTCACTATGGGGTCTAGTATGCCGAAGTTGTTTCAAACTGCACAAATCTGCCTACTTGCACTTGTTGATAATACAAATTCAGGCAGTGGATAGGATCCAAAGAACCAGATTCCTAGTTCTGTTGCACTTGAGAGTTTTCAGTCAGCCATGCTCTATACTACATGCCTAAGAGCTTTTAAAACGAAGAGAATTTCGAAAGTAGTTTGTGATATGCCACGATGATCAGTCGTTCAAAGTGGGAGGCTAAGTCACAAAATCCCATTGGCCACACACCAGTCCCCGAAAGCTTTTAAAGTAGCAATTTGCATTCCCCAAAATGTCTTTGCACTTGTTTACACACATGGACATTATACAGAGTAATCATCATGTGCCAGAAAACATAATGTGATAAGCATTCCGGGGGGGGGGGGGGCAAGAAAGAAAGGAGCCTGCTTTCATTTTTTTTAATTGAAATTGGCATAGCTTATTTAATTTATTAACTTGATTTGGTCTTTGAGGGACTCGCTGTTAGTGGTCCCCTGTGGCTCAGACGCATGGCTTGTATGAACCAGGGACCACCTTAATGCTGCCAAAACTATGTCACAAGAAGAAATCAGCATAGGGTTCAAAGGAGCCCCTCTTACGTCCCCCCTTTGGCAGTGCTTGACATGGAAGCTTGCTTCCTGTAAAGCTCTGCACCCACAAGTTCATAAAATCATAGAGATGTAGAGTTGGAAAGAGACCCTGAGGGTCATCATTCTAATCTAGCACCCTACAATGCAGGAATCTCAATCTCCACAGCAGATGGCCATTCAACCTTTACTTAGAAACCAAGAAAGGAGAGTCCACCACATTCCAAGGGAGTTGAACAGCTCTTACCTTCAGAAAGCTCTTCCTCATGTTAAGTTGGAATCTCATTTATTGTAGCTTGAAGCCACTGGTTCGAGTTCTACCCTCCGGAGCAAGAGAAAACAAGCTTGCTCCATCCTCCATGTGGCAGCCCTTTATATATTTGAAGATGTCTATAATATCTCCTCTCAGTCTCCTCTTTTCCAGGCTAAACACACCCAATTCCCTCAACTATTCCTCACACGATTCCAGAGATTTAGCTACATTAGTAAAAAAAATAGTGTTTTGAATGCGTTATAAACATACAACACCGGATGGCGCTGGGAGGTATTAAAAAATGATATGTGATTTTCCACAGCGGTTTTGTTGTTGTTGTTATGACGATTTAATTTCTGACTTATTTATAGCATCCCCACCCCTGGTGTGTAGATCCACCTGGTGTAGTCTGACCAAGGCAAAAAATAGGGGTACTGTGATTTCCCTTGATCAAGACACTATACTTCTGTTTATGCAGCCTAGAATAGCATTTGAATCTGGCTTCTCTAATTCCACCTAACTTCAAGTTTCCAAAGATTTACTGGACCGTATTTTCATCTAGATAGCCTGTTTAAGGTGTAAAATTAAAAAAAAATCATTTACCCTGGACTAAGTGGTAGCACACAAAGGGTTCTCCTGGCTAAGAAACAGGGCGACACGCTTAGAGCCATGTTAGGAAGTCAAGACAGCATCATAATTTGGAATATTATTTAAGAAAAACACAGAAGCTATGGTTTTTCTACTCCCCTCCCCGAAGCTTGGTAACACATCCATTTTAATAAAATAGATTTTGCTGGTTACAGAGGCTCGGCTGGGATATTATTTTTGCTTGGTAGTATGTAACTATGTAACTGAATACTGTAGCTATATAACTGCACTCCCTGGTTAAGCAGGGAATTACAGGGACTTTTTTAAAACTTACCAGCCTCATTGCCCTGAATCAAGCCTTATAATAAGTATATTTCAAACATGTATTACAGTGACATCTCTGCCCAGGCTGCAAGAACACAGCTCTTGGCTTTCGCTTTAAAAATTGCTGGCCACTCTTATTCTATTGCATAGTGTTTGTACAGGGTTTTTGCGTCAGTGTCTCGTGGGTAGGCCCTTTATTTATATAGTTATTTGCTTTTATTGGCATTGTGAGAGAGTGGAGAGTCCATAGCTTGGGTGGTTGCAGTATGGCCTGTTTGTATGTGTGCAGGGGGTTGCGGTGTGTGTGTGTTGTGTCAGATTAGCCACATGCAGCGCCAGATTTACGTATAAGCTAAACAAACTATAGTTTAGGGCTCCACTGTTTTGGGCCCCCCCCCCAAAAAAAAATAATTAAAGGAAAAAAATGGATGCACATTTCCAAAATATAAGATAAAAAACAAATAAAATAAAACCTACATGCAGCAACAGTGTTTTGTGTTGTGTAGACTCCTATGATGTAAGTCATGGGCCCCGCCTGCTAGCCTGCTCCCTAAAATATCACTGGTTTGCTCATTTCTATATTTAGGGTGCCTACATTCTGCATGGACTGGTTGCATGGCAACAAGTGCAAATGGCTTTAGATAACTATTAGGTCCATAAATTACCATATAGCATATATTCAACACACAAAAACTGCAACAATTTGTTGTTGACAAAGGACAGCTGGACATATAAAGGGCCCCATTACCTTCAGTAGCTTAGAGCCTCATTAAACCTAAATCTGGCCCTGGCCATATGAATTGAAAGTGGAGACGCTATAGGTATTTTTCCTTGTTTGTTTTTGTATCACAAAAAAATAAAAACTTTTTAAAAATTGCTGGCTGCAGAGACAGAAATCAGGCAGGTGATGCCTAGGCAGAACTGGGTGGATTGTAGGGCAAGGATGGTGAGCCTGTGGCTATTGTCCAAATTTCGCTGGACTACATTTCCCCTCATCCCCAACCATTGACTGTGGTAGAAGGGACTTATGGGAGTTGGAGTTCAGTAACGTTTGGAGGGCCACAGGTTCACCACACCTTCTGTAGAGATGTGACGGAAAGAGCCAAGGCAGATTATTATGTGCCGGGAGAGAACTCAAGCAAATTAGAGTTCAATGACTTTCTCAGCTTCCAATAAACCCCTTTCAGTTGTACAGAACTCTTTTTATGGAGCTCCTTCCCCAAAGAGGTTTGCCGGGCACCATCTTTGTTTGCTATTCCATGCCAGATGAAAATTCTATTTGTCCAGGGCATCCAAACGCTATAGATATTTTATGACAGAAAACCTCGTGAAGGTTTTGTTTGTACTGCTATTAATTTTTGTGATTATTTGCTTGGCTTTATTGCTTTGTTGCTTGTTTTAGTTTTTGTTGATTATAAGGGTTTTAATGTCGCCTGCTCTGGGATTCCTGCTGAGTGAGGTAAAAAGATCTAAAAGAAATAAACAAGCCTGATAGAACACAGTTTTACCACATTTGATTGGCAAGCCTGTAGATGACTGTCATAGTCCATGGGTTCATTAGGAAGAGATGCCCATGAGCATGAAAAAAAGAGAATATGTTGCATCCTGCCTGCTTGTTAATTGCTTTTATTTTCCACCACAACTCCTTTATCTTCAGAGTATCTGTTAGGCAGTGCCTCTACATCATCAAAATGTGTCCTTTATTTTATTGAATTGGAACAATTCCTGGGATACCAGAAAACATATACCGACTCGCCTTTGCACCTATCACAGCTCTGCTTCTTATACTCCTGGCCAGGTTCCTGGTTATTTATATTGCTTCATACCAGGAAATCCTGACGGCTAATTCTGTCCTGCAGGGGAGGAATAGGCACCATCTCCTTTCTGAGATGAGGAGGGATTTTAAAGAAGCCCGGTAAAGTGAAGCATCCCTGGAGGATTTCATAGGAAAAACAAGAATTTGTCTCATGCCAAACCACCAGGTCCACCTATCTCTCAGTACTGCATACCCTCTAATGAAAATTGGGACATCCTATTCCATACCTTCCAACATTTCTCTGATGAAAACAGGGACGTCCTAAGGAAAAAATGGGAGATTCTGGGATCAAATCTGAAACTGGAACGGCTTCTGTGAATCCAGGGCTGTCCCTGGAAAATAGGGACACTTGGAGGATCTGGATTGTTTACTTTGACTAGCAATGGCTCTCCAGAGTTTCAGGTGAGGATCTTTCCCAGTCCAACCTGGAAATGCAAGGGATTAAGCTTGGGGGTCTTGTACCCCACAAAACACCACTGTTGCCCAAAGCATTTCCCCACAGCAGAAACCTAGAATGCGCACCTACCATACCTCTGGAGCACATTCAAAGCATATTTCCCTCCCTCAAAGACTTCTGGGCCCTGTAGTTCCTTGAGGGTTGCTGGAAATTTTAACTTTGTGAGGAGTAAGCTACAGTGCCCAGAATTCTTTGAGAGAAAGCATGTAGGCAGCCCCAGTTGGGTTAATGTCTTAAACCAAGAGTGGGGGAACTTTTCAGCCTGAAGGCATAAGTCTCCACGAGCTCTGCAGGCCAAGCTTGACAGCTGAGTGCTGTCTATGGCAGATCCATTCCTTGATCTAGACCAGGATTCCAGAATGTTCTGGGCTAAGTAAGCCTTGACTAGTCCACCTCAGGGCCTACAGAGTATTGTTATGAGTTTTGGGGTACCAGGCTCCCCTAATTTCCTGGGTGCAGTAAGGGTTCGAATTTAATCAGGGCATATGTTAAAATATAAGCCCAGGGCAGTTTTCTGACAAAAAAATAGCCTGGGGTAATAGGCCATTAGGAGGACAAAATACAAGTGATGAGCCATTAGAACAGCCAAATAGAGGGGGCTTGGTGCCCGAGGGCAAACGGGAGGGGTCTCCCTCAGCTCTTTACTTTAAACTCTCCTTTTAAGAGTTGAATTAGCTGTGACATGATCTAAGGGGGAAAGGTGGCAGGCTGTTAAAGTCGCAAAGCTAGAGAGAGGGTCAGAGCAGAATATCTGGTGATTGTTTAGAATCCAAAGCTGTGACTATGGGAGAAGCAAGACCCTCTTGCTGTGTTAATCCTGTGAACCCCTCCACTGTAGTCTCGGGTTGCATATATGCGTAATTAAACCATGTATCCTAAAGACACTACAGTCTCTGCTGTGCCTCATTTCCGAAAGGAAGCGCAGAGCCTGGAACCCCTGGAATCTCTCACCGCTTGGGGTGGCATGCAACAGTATCCTGGGAGGGAGAAAACCAGTCTGTAGTAACTGTGGGCACAAACAAGGACTCTAAAATTAACCTCTGTGTCTAACAAGCATTGCCTCAGTCCGGGTTCTTATTTCTAAGACTCCCAGGCCTCTTGAGCAAAACAGGTGCACTCACTCCTCAGTCACCAGGCCTCTGAAGCGTGTTTCTGAATGACTTCAATTGAAACCACTTGGAAACACACTTCAGAGTAAAGGCCATGTCTTAGCCTACCTGTCATTATATTAGGGGTGGGTCAGGTGGGTGTGGTTTGGGGTTTCCAAATGGAATATTTTGCATTTTCAATGCCGTGGGTATTTAAGTGTCATACTGTCAAAATCTCATTAGTCCTATTTAACCTGCTCATATTAATAGGAGTCCTTTTTGTGCTGTTAGGGCCTGTTGTTTAGGCCCTGTTCACTAGGCTTGAAGGGAGGTGGTGTCAGGGGTGCCAATGTGAATAAAATATGGGGGGGCAGGTCAGCTCCACCATACATGATCAATCACGGTGCCTGCACACCATTTGAATGGCAATGCCCATCAACTTTGCCCCCACTGGCCCCCTTAAATATTTTATGGGGGGCTAGGACCCCTCGGCCTCTTGGAGTTGGCTCCTATGGTTGTGTGGTGTAGTCAGAATGTTGGGCTTGGATCCGAGAGACCAGGTTCAAATCCCTGCTTATAACTGAAGCTCACTGGATGACATTGGGCCAACCACAGTCTCTCAACCTAACCTACCTCGCAGGATGTTGTGAGGATAAAACTGGGAGGAAGACAACCATGTTTGCCAGCTTAAGCTCCTTGGAGGAAAGATGAGATCTAAACGGAATAGTACATATTTTATTTTTTATTTTACTGGACGTTCCCTTGGGTCGCCAATAATTTCAAACGGTAAAGCTTTTGCCAGCATAGAGATCCAGTGTTATGGTTTGGGGCTGGTTTCTTTCGCAATTTGTTTGTGGCCGTTTGTTCATGCATTTTAGAAAGAGCTTAAGTCACAATTATGAATGAAAGCAGAGTTGAGTTGTCACACTACCCTTCCAGACAGCATTTAACTTTAAGACATTTTGTGCCATGTAACTGCTGTGCGACAGGCAAAAGTTAAACAGGTGTCGCTTTCCTAGCCAAGCCATGAACGTACAAAGCGAAAGCAGCACCTGTCTGGCAGCTGCGAAAGACCTCTGAACTCTTGCTGGTGGAAAGGAGAGAGAAACGGGTGGACTCCAACTTCAACACTCTGTTTATAAAAGCTTGAGTACAAATATTGACTCTTTAACTTCACAAACTTTCTCAAAATAATTTAGACACACTATGCAAATAGCCTTAAGGAAAAGGAGCTCCCCACAGAAGGATGTTTGTCCCCATTACTTTGTAGGGGAAAGAGTTTCTGTTATGTACCAGAAAAGGAGTCTCCAATCAATGAAGCATCTAATAATAGATCTGCATAGCCATATGCAGGCCTGCAACAGCATTGGCAGAAAGATGGATGGAAGCACATTTTATGACTGCAAGACAAAGGAAGGGAGAGTAACATTGCCACAAGTAAACTCCAATTCCGCTTCTATGAAACACCTCCTCCTCTCTCTCTTCACATAGCCAAGAAATAACTGAAGGAGTGAGAACTTTTTGCTCTTTGCACTTAGAGCCAGTTCACATATGAATGCACATTGCTTGCACCAGATGTGTGAACTGACTCCACTGAAAAGGATTGCATTTCAGGAGAGGCATGATATGAAATACATGTGTTGTGTTAGAACTGTGATGGGTCACTCACATGCGCTCGTCTTCAACTGCTGATGCAGCTATCGTCAACGTATGTGTGAAGCAGCTGTGTTATCTGAGACAGCATGTGAAACTATTGCCAGCGATTTCTGGAACACAACTTTTCCCCTACTTTGTTACCACCTGTGCAGTATTCTGAAAGGAGCTACAAGGAGAATTTTGTTGCAGTGTGATTCATGTATAATGGTGGATGTAAAGGAAGATCCATTGACCTTGAAATGTGAAGTGGCAGTTATGGCCTCCTCCCAACCACCAATCAACCAATCGTGGGTGAGCCCAGAGACAGAGCTTCAGGCGGCGGAACTGACGGGGACTCCATCAGGAGTCTTCACTCAGGCCCATTCCCTCAAGATATATTCAGGTCCGCCTCCAAATTCTGTTGCCAGTCAAGAGTTTTATCTCCCACCCTTGTTAGCGTGGTTTGCTGTATGACCTTGCTATGGAAGTTTCAGCCGCCGTATTCAGGGCCAGGGAGGAATTTCTCCTGCAAATAGATTGGGCCTGCCTACCTCATAGCAATCATCACAACTTTTGTTGACTAAGGCATTGGATAGGATCCTGAGTCAACAGCGGAGGAGAGGGTTATAAAAGTCTCTGCCTTCCCTCTCCAAGGAAATGGGGTATCCCTTTAAAGGAATCCTGGGGGAGGTGCTTCTGTTTGTAGACCCAGACAGGGGCTGAGGACCACAACATTCAACAAATTGGTGGTCCCGAGGAGTTGCTTCTATTTGATGCATGTTATAGGGCAACCCTATCCCAGGAACCGACCCCCAATCAGGAGACTGGATGATTCAGGATACCCAGGGCCTAAGCCTAAGCCTACTTACATCTGTAATCAATAAAAGTTGTGGCGTGTTTTGATCCAAGAACATTGTACTGTGGTAATTCTGCTTATGCATCCCTGCTGCCTTGGCTTCTTGGAGGCAGCCTTACTGCGCCTGTGCCCACAAGTGTAGCACATCATCTGCCCAATATATTCTGTTCATAGAACGATGATAAGTTGTCGTCTTGGATCAACTGGCCTCCCTCCCCTGCTTTCTTTGCCTCAAGGACAGGGCTGCCTAGAAGACTAATCTCCTTTCAGTTTTACATGTCTCTAATAAATCTGCAGCCAGTTGGCTAAAACTCCTCTTCCCTCCATCTTCATACCCCCTCCCTCCCTGCCATTTGTAACAGATATTCTTTCCACAGCACACTGTGCACTTGAAGATTTATTTTCATATTGTAATTTTCTTTTAAGAGATTGGATTTCTTTAAAAAAAATTAATTTCCCTCAAAGCAGTCATTATAAGAAAGAAGTTATTCTCCAAGAAAAAAAGTTACACTAATATTTATCAACCATTTTTAAACCACATAGATACCATATATGTATGTCTCCTCTTCTAGGAAATGGAAGGAATTAACGATGATCAACTTGTCATTTGAATTTGGTGAAAATGTACAGGTGAGATCTCCCTTTAAATAGCATCATTTCCCCCCTTACCTTTGTCAAAACTGGCAATATATTATTCTATGAATCAAAGATATTACATCCTTCAAGGCAAGAAATTCTAATAATACAATGTTGCTCTGGCTCCCACATTTAAAAATAAAAGAAATGCAATTCCCTAGCAAATTCCTTCTAAGACTCTTAGCTTGCTTTAAAAAGTATTACTCCTTCCTTATTACTTTAGCAAGGGCGTACTCATTAACATTTTATTTGCTTTATATTTTATCATGTTTTAAACTACACGTCAACCACAAACATTTCTCCTCCTTTTAAACATCGTTCTGAATTTCTTGTTCTATTTGAAAACATTCACGAGTGAATTAAAATGATAAATGCATCAACTATTTTCGTATCTTCTCGCTTTGGCAAGTTGACACACAATCTGAAATTGGCAAAACCTAGCATTGTGCATTGTCTTAAGTGTCTGAGCTGCAAGTCAGAAAATCCCCTTTTCAAAAGCTTCTACATGGGCCTTCAGCAAACCACTTCCAGGCTCACCCAGCACCGCTTGCAACATGGGGATAACAATACAACAATACCATCCTACCTTGCAGAGCTCTTGCACAGATTGAGGCAATAGGAGTAAAGCCCTTTGAATTATGCTACAAATATTCTAAGTGTATGAAACCTTGGTGCATTTTCATTAAAGCATTCACAGTATGATTATTTTTAAAAAAACAACAACCAGGAGATAAATTGAAGTGGATGCCTGCAATCCAATCGTAACCCATAAATAATACATTTCTTTTTTATTGCTTGTGTTAGGTCTAAAGCACAAAAAAACCTACTAGGTGTCTTTACAAATCTCTTTCCCACCCCCAAGTAACATTGATATAGTAATGAATGAATAACGACAACCAGTGTAGCTGTGATATTAATATCAGAAGAACTATATTCAGAGTGACTCATAACCAAAGGGGGTGAAAGTGATGTGAGGTGCAGCAAAAGGTGGCCATTTGCTGTCGTCTCCAAGTGTGAAAGTTAAAGTCCCGTGGTGCTGGTGTGCTGCTGTGCTAAGTGAACAGCCAGTACGCAAGTGAAACAACCAAGTAGAGGGCACAGATGATTATCCAGTCTATTCTTTTTATAGGTGGCTTGTTACCTTGCACATGGAGAATGGCACTTGAGGAGACCGTGCCACTAGAATTTTTAGCCCGGACCACATAGAGGCCAGCGTCTGTGTCACACACCTTCTCAATGAACAAAGCATACTTTGTGTCCTTGTGTGAGATTTTTAAGTGCTCATCTCCAGTCACTTTCTGGCCCTTCTTGTACCTGAAGCAGAGAGTCAGTTTTCAAGTCAGGTTAACATGAATGTTTGTCGAAGCAAAACAATCTGTCGCGTCAAACAAGCTCTTACAGACCTAGGACAGGAAGTTGGCGGTAAGGGGCAAATCGCTAACATTAGTTCCCTGCCTCCTGGTGTCTTTTATTAAAAAGAGAGGATTGGGTTTGCAACTATTTAGTCCAAGTTCTTGTGGTTAAAAAAAAGGGGGGAAGGTTTAATTAGCAGGAAAGAGGTTAAATAAAGCCTGGGATCTTGAAGTATGTGTTCTTAAAGGGGAGCTTCTTGTGACATTTTGTTTGGCTCCATAAAGGCAAGGCAAGAGCCCCTGTTCCATTTATATTTGGGAGCATTTATTTGACCCAAAGGAAACTGTCCTGCTGAACTGACTGGGGTTATTCTGTAAGTGAGAGAAACACCAGAACAGGGGATTATTATTATTTTGTTTTGCTTTTCATTGGGGAACATGCCCCAAAATAAAGTTTGGCAATGTTCTGTGTCTATTTTGTGTTTCTAGAAAACTGTTACTGTCCCAGTGTCATGGCTAGGTATGTGCCTCATTCCACGGCTAATACCATCCTGTGACTTTGAGTGGGGAAATAGGCTATGAGAGGGAGAACTGTCACTGCAAAAACACCCAAGAATGGGTGGACATTGATACGTTAAGAAGTAGCTATGTCAAGAATTGTAGGAGGCAATTTATGTAGTCCCAGCAAAATCTATGAATTTCCTATCCCCTGGCTGACCTCTTATTTACCAAGAGCAGCCTATCATTTAAAGTTGACTTGATGGAGGGGGGCACCGACTGCCCCATCTTTTCCACCACACATTTTTGGGAACCACTCAATACGAAATGAATAAATGGCACTGCAGATCAGCTACCGTAATTACTTCTGCCCCCATTGCCTTCCAACATCTGCTCTTTTGTTTACAGGTTACCTTAGGTCGATTAGTGTTGTGTATATATAGCAGGCATAGGCAAACTCGGCCCTCCAGATGTTTTGGGACTACAACTCCCATCATCCCTAGCTAACAGGCCAGTGGTCAAGGATGATGGAAGTCGTAGTCTTCTGGGTTAGCGGAGTCTGTAACCTGAAGCATCTGTTAGCTGAGGTATCACTGTATTCCTTTCTTCTTTTTTGGCAAAAAGCATATTTTGTTGCCATCAATATTAGAGCATCATAACATCCGTGCTTAGTTCCTATTGTGAAAATTCCCTCCTGGACTTATTTTTAATCATGCTTCTGTTGTAAAAAATTATTTTGTTCAAAAGCTGAACAAGCTGCAGTAACATTTTTTGTATTAAATAAAATGGTCTAAGTATTAAGGTCTGCTGAAAGCTGGCAGCAGGTTTCCCAAAGGAAAGAAGATTAGGGTATTTTAAAAGCAAAAATAATTTAAGAATTGGTTAGTGACAACACAGGGATAGTTTTTAGCTGTTCCATTTGCTTCTCAACTGCATTCTGATAATAATTCTGTTCAACATGGGTTAGTTTCTGGTTTCAAAGATGTTATATGCACACACAATAAAAATGTTGTCCCTCTATAATTCTGCTTTCTTTCTATGTGGAGTGCAGGCAGACTAAAGTAGCTGCAAGAGCATACACTGCCATAAAAGAGGCAGGGAATAAAGGATAGAGGAAAGGAAATAAGTGACAATGTGAGATGATCTTAGAATCAATCTACATTTTACTTAGCTAACTAAATGTGGATTTGCAGCAAAATATATGTGGGAAAATGTCTTACTAAGATTCAGCTTGTCCTATCTTACTATGAACCCAAGAAGCTCCATTTAAAGATGAAAACAAGTAGAAATTCCTCTTCTGCACACTCTCTTCCCTCTCTGATTTCATTACCATGAGTATTTTATCACCTTTTATACTGGATTTGCCCCCCAAAAACTTGTCATCAGCTCTGTATCATTCCAGAGCAAGAATCAGCAAAATAAAAGCTGTTGGCCCATACCCCGTTTTCCAAGGCCCTCCTGCTGGAAACGCATTTTCTTTCTAAGTTGGCCTGTGGAAGAATTGCCACAGAGCTGCAGTGTGGTCATGGGTTGTGATGTCTGGGACAAACGCGTTGTTGGCTGGATACAGCCGAAGGACCTTGGAGTTGCTCGACTCATAGCTTTGGCATGGCTGCATTGGAATATCTTGAGCAAGACAGTGGCCTCAGTCCAGAAGATTGAGTGACCACCTCTGAACTTTCACTGGGCTTTGGGGCTGTCCCTCTTACTTTCTTTTAGGAATGTAGCAACTTGAACTTGAAACTCAGGGTGTCTGGAGTACTTGTTGTTGAAAACGGGAGAATTTTTTTAAAAAGCAAAAATCCTCAAGATCGATCACTGCATACTGTGTTGGGGTTCTTTGGCAGGGAGACTATCAGCCCCAGTTTCTCATCTGGCAAAGTGGCAGTGCCCAGTGTTTCCTAGCAGGTTGTGGTGACAAAGTCTTCTTGGGCATGCATAAATAGTAATGTGGTGCAGCGAACCCAGGACAAGGTAAATAATACCCCAATTTTTCCTCTGCTTTCTGGGTAATATGGACATTGGTCTGTCAATGTAGAGCAATCCACTCATACTCATAAGCTCTTTGAAAAGGAATTTTAATGCACTTTTAGCAACTGGAATGTTTTGTTGGGAAATTGAGATGTTTATCATTTATCTTAATTTTTTTAAAATATTTCGGGTGGGGCATGCTTTAATCACTTTGACATTTGAGAGTTATGGTGGCATCAAGGCCTAACATTGCATGCATATTGTGACTTTTGAATTGGGCTTTGGCTGGAAATGGAATCATGTGGCGCGATCCAAACAAGTAGCTCTGGTTTTCTAATTGGCGCTCGGTTATATGTGACTCTGTGGGGATTTCTCTATTTATATTTAGGTTTTCTCATTGTAAGCTACCCACCAGGTCAGCGTTGGCTCTGGGAATCCTGTTACTTCTACTTCCAAAGTCACCGGAGAACCTTCCATGACAGTTACATTAGACAGAAGCTTGGAGAAGTTAGGCGCCTGTCCACAAAGGCTGACCATGCTGTTCTTTTCAGATATACTTTTAATCTCTTCTCGGGTGACCATCTGCCTCTGGCAGCTTCTGGTGGTGTCTGATTGAAACAGGAGATCTGAGAATGCATTGGGTGAAGCATGCAGCCTATCTTGGCTTTTAGTGAAGTTATTTCCATCATGCAATTGTCCCTGTGCTTCTGTCATGCTTCTGTGGACCTCGTGGCGTTGCAAACGGGTCTCGCACACTTCACTCGTCATGCAATAGGCAGGCTCTGCCTTGAGCATGCATGTGAGGGGCATTTCTGGCGGACTGTGAGCAAAAGGGGACTCTGCTTTGTGTTTTGAGTGGTAGCTTAGGGTAGAGGAAGAAAATCTCCCTGGCTGATCTGACATGTGTTCCTTTCTGTGACCAGGCGTGTCAGCATAAGCAACGGAGGTTAAAGGATCGCATTCATCTGTCATTCTTTTGCCGCCAGCATTTATCTGCATTTGCACGCTATAGGAGCTGACATGCAGGCTATGTGAGCTACAGCAAGGTGGCTCTTCAAGCTCTGTTTCAGAATGCAGAAGGTTGGACTCTGGTGTCTCAGAAAGCGGTGGCAGAGAGATATCATCAGGAGATATACACTCATATTCATCTCCAGAGGGCACTTCTTCTGCCAGCAGCTCGGCCTGAAAGCTATCCTCTTTGGCAGAAGACAAGAGGAGATCTGTGTCTCGTGAAACAGAATCCTCACCAGCTGAGCAGACAACTGAAATATCAGCCAATATCATCTCTTCCTAAGAAAAGAGAGAGAAAAGGAGGGAGGGAGAAAGAGAGCGACTGAACAAAGATAATTGAATTATTATTGTTTGTTGTTTCCCTGTTATGTACTGAGTTGAATAGGATTTTCATTCCCCTTCAAATATTTCTACGACATGTTTTATTCTACAGGGGAATTTAATTTCTGAAAACACAATAAATGAGCTATGTGACTGGTAGAATGTAAAAAGTATTCGTTTACAATTTAGTTACAGTATGAAATCAAGCTTATTATCATGGGACTTTTCAGTTCTATCAACAATAATAAATCCTTATAGCAATTCTTTTTAAATAAAGCAGTGCGTCCTGTCCAAAGGGCTTGGGGTGGGTAACAATTACTGGTACCCCTCTCCTTCCCATTTCCACTTCTGTAGTTCTTTCCTAGGAGTGTTCCAGACTTCTGATATCAATCCCACTCCTTTAACTCTCTTACAATTTAGCGATTTCCCCCTTAGGCTCAATCAATGCTTGCCATTCTCACAGGTAGTCAATCCCATATCTGTGCTTTAGCCTCTTTCCTCCCCAATCATTTTGTGATTTATTAAAAACAGCTGCAGCTCAGAATTCTCTCCACTCCAAATGGAATCAAAGAATCTATACTGCTAACAGTCCTCAACTGGCCGGTGATCTAATGCAGAGGCTGCAAGTTCTTTTTCCAACACAGAAGATGCAGCTGTAACTCAGGCAAGCGTGCCAACTCTAGGTGGGTGGAGGTGCCATCAGCCCCCTCACTATCCCTTAGCAAGGGGGCTCAGCCCCCCTAATATTGAGGGGGCAGAGGAGGCTGAGCCGCCAAGGCCTGTGCAGCGCAGCATCCAAAGCATGTTCATTCTGAGTACGAGAGAAGAGGAGCTTCAGCCATTAAAGCTGTCTGTGGCACTGGGCAAGGCTTCCGTGAGCCGCAAGGCACCCCAATCTTCGCCCCAAGGTGCCACCTCTGACCTCAGCTTTATTCAGTGAGTGAATACTCGCAATTGAACCAAGAAAGAAGGGTGCTTGTCTGTAAGTCATGCTCCTGGTTCTTGGTCATTATAATGATAGGGTTGAAAATCACCTGTCAAAAACTTTTCTACTAATAATGGACTTGCGTACACACACGATTTCAGGCAAAATTTCAAATCCATTAGCCGGTATGACAAAAATATGTTACAAATCAGTGATCTGGACTATAGTATGCTACCCTTAATAATAATAAATCATGCTGTGCTATGTAAAAGACTCTTGAAGAATAAATGCAGGTGGCTTAGATGAGACAATTGTATTTTTTAAACAGCATGTAGGAAACTGAATTGAGAGTTTCATTGGGCTAGCACTTTTAGAGGAGGTTTGTGCCAAGGAGCTAATTATGTAAGCATCAGACAAAAGATGAGTCCAGTCACTAAAGAAAAGGAACACAAGGAAACACTGCTACAAAAGTAATCTATATAGGTAGGTAGGGAATTTTTCTTATTTTTGTTTTCTGAATGCAAGTCATGGTTTTGCTTTGAATAACCTTGGTTTACAAACATTTTAGAACAAAACTGATTACCTTTCTAGTGTTGGCAGAGGCAACAGTGTTCACAGTCTTGGTTGCAACTGGGCTTTCAGCTAATGTGCTCGACTCCATCTATAAGTAAGCCAGTAAACAAATAAAATGAGTGCATTGAACATGCTCACTAAGAAAGCTAAATGGCTCAATATGTAATAAATTGTTTCCCTAAAGATATATTTTCAAGACAAGGGATTATTCCTTCAGCTGAATCCCACAAGATTCTAGATGAGTGTTTGTGTGTCCCAGTTGCATTAGGCAGAGGTCAATCAGTTTGGCAAATGCACTGGCTAAGTATCCACCTCAACCAGCCCACCTACTAGTTGAACTCACAATTGGGTCGGAAATGGATCAAGTGTGCCGTTCATGCGAATGCCGCATCATGGAAGGGGTGCTATGGCCCCCATGTGGGCTCTTGGACACTACTGCTCCTTCCCAGATCCTTTTAACAGGCTACCCTGATGTTAAAGGATGTTAAAGCCACTCAGTGGCTTATCTACCAAAGTCATGACGTTTTGTTGTTGTTGTTTAGTCGTTTAGTCGTGTCCAACTCTTTGTGACCCCATGGACCAGAGCACGCCAGGAACTCCTGAGTTCCACTGCTTCCCACAGTTTGGTCAAACTCATGCTTGTAGCTTCGAGAACACTGTCCAACCATCTCGTCCTCTGTTGTCCCCTTCTCCTTGTGCCCTCCATCTTTCCCAACATCAGGGTCTTTTCCAGGGAGTCTTCTCTTCTCATGAGGTGGCCAAAGTATTGGAGTCTCAGCTTCAGGATCTGTCCTTCCAGTGAGCACTCAGGGCTGATTTCCTAAGAATGGATAGGTTTGATCTTCTTGCAGTCCGCGGGACTCTCAAGAGTCTCCTCCAGCACCATAATTCAAAAGGATCAATTCTTCGGCGATCAGCCTTCTTTATGGTCCAGCTCTCACTTCCATACATCACTACTGGGAAAACCATAGCTTTAACTATACGGACCTTTGTCTCTGCTTTTTAAGTTGCTGGACGTTTTGTTACCTGCCAACAATTCTATAACTATGTCCTCAAACTGTACAGCCTGGATGGTCCGAACTCCTTGTCAAGGAGCTCCATGTGGGCAAGAGGCCGGGCCTCACTCCCTTTTATGGGGGAAGGTGGTCCCGGTTGTCCCCAGGCCCCTAACCCCACAACACTCACCCAATTGGGAAGTTTAGCATGCCAGCTGGAAAGGCAGGTCTTGCATTCCTCACCCCCAGCTGTGTGAAGTGAACCCTCCAGCTCCCAGCCTACCATGCTGGGCAGCAAATGGCAGACCCCGCAAGATCACAGCAAGGGAATATTTTGAGCCTGTGTGAATTGCTCCCCTAAAACCAGTTTTCATTGACCTGAGATTAATTCACCCAGAAGTAAGATGGTTAAAAAGGTTTGCAAACCTGTTGTTTTAGCTCATTTGTCTTTTCTTTTAGATTTTCCTTGTTTGTCATCTGTTTCTGTTCTGCTTCTTGCTTGTCCTCAAAATTACCAGAATTTTGTGCTTTCCCCTTTAGTGAGTCTTCCTGTCAAGTGGAAAAAGGAGCTATGGTAGCTGAGCAAAGCAATAAAAATAGTGACTGACTTTGTCAAATGTATCCTATATAGTTATTCTTTTTAGCTTTAATTACGCCAGTAGCTTTTAACACAATAAAATAAAATATAATACATTGAAAACCAAAACTACAAGTGAACGGACATAAATTAATAAAGACACAGCAGCATCTGAAACACAAAATTGAGATAAAAAATTAAAGTAGGTGTGGGGAACCTCCAACCCTCCAGATGTTTCTGAACTACAACTCCCATTATCCACTGGCTTGGGACAGGTGGAAGTGATCATCTAAAAATGGACTATTTACACATGCTTTTTTAAAAGGATGATGATGATGATGATTTATTGAATTTATATACTGCTCTATACCTGGAGGTCTCAGGGCAGTTCACAGAACAAACTCAAAATATAAAGCCACAAAATATATAATCAAAATAAAAACAACCCAATAACCCCCCCCCTTTCAAGGCTTAGAGGGAAAAGAGTTACAAACAGGCCTCATAAATTTCATTTTTATTTTATTGACATTTATGAGGCTACGTAAAGCAGGACTCTTCTGGGTAGATCAACTGTGTTGACCTTTGGAGGCATATTAATCTATTTTTTGCCATCGAAATAGGTTATGAGTCACATGGTAGCTACCCTAATGATCACAGTGTCGGATGGGACATACATATTGCAGGGACTACTGTAAATAGACAAAATTCAGCTGTAGAGATCTTCTACTGTTTTGTGAATTATGATTACATAATTTGTTGTTTGAATTGCTCTTTTGGGGACGCCATTTTATTCTGTTCTGGTTGGTGTCTGGAACATTTTTATTTATGGTTGGTGCCTGGAACGATTTTCTTTATTTAGAAAAGCAGCATATAAATGCTTTAAAATAAAGAGCCCATTGAGTTTGCATGCCCAGGCTACTACAGTTAAAGAAAGGACTTGGACAATCACCTTGGGTTCAAAGTAGGTCTCAACTTTATGGATTACAGATGTGAGTGAGCTGGACATGGCACTGGACATCTCCTGTTTTATCCAGCCTGCCTGCTGGACAATTGGGGGGGGGGTCAAACCTGTTAAAGGATGACCTATAACATGCACCAGATACAATCTGACTAGTTTGCCATGCTGGGAAGTGCTTATGGCCCTCAGTCCCCACTTGGGTGTTTGGCCAGAAGCACCTCCCCTGAGATATCCTGCTTCCATGGAGGTAGATGGAAGAGGCCTGAATCTTCACCTCCAACAAAGACTAAGAGTCATACCCAATGCCATAGCCATCAAAGCTGTGATGGTTGCTAGGAGGAAGGCAAGAAACCCCAGACAGACACAAATCAGCCTGAGGGCAAAATTCCCCTCCGACCCTGAATATGTCAATTGAAGCAATCCATATTTGTTCTAAGCACAGGGGCATATAGAATTGGTGTACAGTACACAAATCAAATATAGGTTCCAATATGGAAAATTAATTACCCCAAGCTTGTCTTCAAGTTCTGTTAAGGAGCTACACAGTTCACTGATAGAATCAAGAACTTCTTTGTGTTTCACTCCTATTTTCTCAATGTATTTCTTTCCATCTTCAATACCTGTAGTTTACAAAAAATTGAGCAGGAGTACAACATTTATATTAGCCCGATGTAGTAAAAATGTATCTAGCTTTAGGTTCAGACTTTTAATATATATATTTTTACAGTATAGACCGACATCTCTATATAACAAAGTGCATAATTTCTTATCACGGGAGGAATTCAGCATCACATTCTTCTAATCATTCCTTCAGTGTGAGCATTTCTGTTTGCCAGACAGAAGAATCCCCCCCTCTCTGTTCCAGAGGTAATTTGGTGGGAGTCGGGATAATGAATGCAGAGGGGACGTGCGATTGATGGCAGCAGCAAGCAGGAGATTGGCAGTGGTGATTGGGCGGGTGATTGGTAGCTGCGGCAAGGCCTGATGGCGATTGGCTGTGGCTGCGGCAATTGGGCAGGCGATTGGCAACTGCGGCAAGTGGGCGGGTGGGCTGTTGGTGGTGGCGAGCGGGCAGACAATTGGCTGCGGCGAGGTGTGCGATTGGCAGTGGCTGTGGCAAGTGATCGGCAGTGGTGGGCTGGCGGACTGAGCGACTGGCGGAAGTGACCTCCCCCACTCCCCCCAAAAGCTAAACAACTTAATTTCGGGTTAAAAAAATAGGGGTCCTCTTATACACAGAAAAATACAGTAAGCTCATCTCCCTTCTTCCCCCAAAATGTACATAGAAGTTTCAAAATAATAGGTTCTTACCATATAAGTCTTTAGCGAGGTTTGTAATCTGCTGAATTCTTTCCTCTTGCTGAGGAACCATCGGCTCAACAAACTTGTTGAATTGCTTGTAAAGTGTTTCTACTGCCTCCCTCGTCTTACACTCTGATGAATATTTTTCAACTCTAACTACTGTAGCACTTGCTTCTTCACACCAAAATAGACACTATGAGAGAAATGAAACAGAAAATCCCAGTATATTAAAACATATTTTCCAGTTAAATCACTGATGGCTCAATCAACGATGTCAAACCATGTCTAATCCTTTCCATAATGCTAATTGTTGTGTTTTTATTTTGGGGTTCGTGTGATCTTTACCGATATTCAAGAGTACATGGCAAAAAACTATCCCAAAACTGAACCCTGCTGCTTAATTTAGAAAAAGCCATTATATTATCGATAGCCTATAACTTTAAATAGGGTGTGTGTGTGGTTCACATATGCTAACAAAAAGAGTCAAAGTAAGAAATACAATGCAAATTCAACATTCAACACCAAAAGAATACTATGGTGACAACCTATTACTATTACCATTAATGATAAAAATTCTACCTTTTAAGTAACATAATTAAACAACAATAAATATAAGAATCACAAATCAAATCATATGCAAAACATTAATATGCATCAAGATGGAACATCAGAATGCAATATAATGCAGAAAGTCTCATACATATTACAAAAACAGTCACAAAAATCATTTCCATACACATTCACTCTTCACTCTACACAACACTACACAACACAATCAAACACACAACCGCCATTTACATAATCACTCAACAATCACTCAATAAACAAGTCTTGAAGTCTGGGGTGTGAACAGGCATTAGATGAATGAGAACTATTATAGTCATTTTAACTCCAGGTTCTTTCCACAAAGTCTCTGGTCCATTTAAAAAAAGTCTGAAATGATGGATGAGATGCACATAGGCAATGTACATTAGTCCCATACCTCGAACTGGCCCCTTAACACATCTGTAAAGTGCATTTGTGGTTTTTGTATACCTCTTCCATCATCTGCTGCAGACGCTCCATGAGATCCAAATTTTGTTTGTAATCCTCCATAATCTTGCCAAATTCACTCAGATGTTTCTCTAATTCGTTGATTGAGCCAGAGAGTATCTCAGCTTTATCACTAGGCTGAGTTGCTAAGGAATCTAATATTTTCTTCTTTAGATTATCAGTCTTCTTTCTCAGTACCTGTTCCAAGGAATACAGTAAGAATATTCAGAAATTCTAAAAGGTATTTTAGAAACGTTCAAGAGAGCAAAAACTTACTCTATCTGAAATCGCCACAGATAACTGAAAAGCACAGGAAACAAACACACATTTCTGTATTTAATAGGTATTTACAACTTCTATGGAACTGAAAACTTTTTAATTAGTCTCTGAAAGCACAGCTTGGCCATTACTGCTCTACATCGTCTGGTTAGCTTGGTGGGGCTGATAGCTAGGTGGTAGATTTCTCCCTAGCATTTTAGGCCATACCTGCACAATATATTTAAAGAATTTTGATACCACTTTAACAACCATGGCTTCCTTTCACTATTGGTCTTGGCTTTTGTTGATTTAAAAGCATGTCTATGACCCTTTCAACAGGAATATCATATAATAATTGCATAATGCTTTGAAGACAGAAGTGAAATGTTGAGTCAGTTTTGAACTTGAAACACACACACACACACAATACCCTAAGCCAATTGCTAAAAGAAAAAGGATGTGTGACCTTTGGTGTTCTGTTTCATCAGCTGTGATATGAAAACTATCTGCTGAATGTTGTCAGTCATCATGGTGCATCTTTGAGATACATATCATGCAGGCCATGACTCAACAACTATAATTGTTACCTGCATTTTTTCAGAATACGCATCAACTTGCTGAATCTGAATTCTCAGAGTCTTCAGATTTCGCGCTTTTTCAGTTTTCTTGCTATAGTTGAATTTCATGTTATTGAATTTCTTTTTGAGGTCTTTAAATGATTCTCTGAGCTGAAAACAAACCATTATTTATGAGTGATTATTAACAGTGATATAAAACAAAGAACCCGTACAGAGTTAAATAAAAAAAGTTATTTATACTGCAGTCCTATCTATTCAAAAGTATGTCCCACTGAGTGTAGAACCACAATTACCCAGGACTCAGGAGTAAAGCCCCAGTTGAATTCAAAAGTACGTACTTCAGAATATTTATGTGGTTAGGATTACACTCAATGTACTTCCTGAAAACATGGGCCCCCCCCCAAAAAAGGGAGACAATCTCTCTCTCTGTGAAAGCATGCAAACCATTTAAATGCACTACAAATATTTATTATTCTGAGAACACAGTACTCTGAAAGGAAATAAGTTCCCAGGCCGAAATTTCTAAAAACTACCATGTGGAAATAGCTGATGCACATCATCACCACTAAGAAGAAGTGTCAAAACTTGTAACTCCACAAAAATGCTATAATAGTACGAATGTGTACTATTTTCCGCTTGATGCAGAAGTGAGTTTCAAGACTACTCCTCCATTGCTATTTTCAAAGAGGGCAGGGAGTAGCCCCAAGCTGATGTTCCCCTGAAACTCTTCTGCTCGTTTCCAACAGGACTGCAGACTCTGCAACATCTGCAGTGTATATTTTCCACTGCATCCTCGTTTCTTACTTTCTTGGAGGTCTTAAAATATAATATATGTTTGTTTCATTTTGGCCTTGCCACGTGAGCTCTAGTTTCTGACCATCAACACGATGGATGATGTCCGTCATCTAGCAACTACTGGGATGAAACTCTAGGGCACAGAATTTGATACCCACTTGAGCTTTCATAAAGGTGTCTTTGGAAAGGAATGAATAGCCTTTTGAATTTTTCTGGCAAATTAGCACTGTGCTGCAAAACTAAATGCCATGGGATGGAAGCAGATAAATCCATGCTTTTCCAGTATTTTCATGTGCTCCTTGCCAAAATAGGCAGCAGGACACCTCGTGGAGTGTGCTCGATTGATCCCAAATAACCAAATATATTTTCATTTTTACTAGCTTGAGATCTTGGGGCTTCTTGATTATTTCTGAACCAAATTTGTGTCCTATTTTTAATGGGAAGGGGAAGGCCACACCCTGGTGCTGGAGCTGGGAGAGGCCGCAAGCCGATAAGCCTCCAGGGAGACGGGTGTGTATGTTGCTGGAATGCACAAACAGAAGTGGAGAAAGATGGAAGCTTTTCTAAGAAGTTGCAGCTATCCATGATTTTTTTAAAAAGGGCAGAGGGTGACTAATGGAAAGAGGAGGAGAGCATGACTGGGGACCCACCAATTTAAGGCAAACTGGAAAGGAACGCACTGAAGCCCTGTCTTGAAATGAGGGTTGGGGAGGAACAAAGGGCTTTGCCAATCTGCTTCTCTCCACCTAAGTCTCCGTGTACAGTCTACCTTCAAAGCAGACTTCCCCCCTTGAAGAATTCTGCGCATTGTAGTTTGTTGAGGGTTGCTGGGAACTGTAACTCTGTGAATGGTAAACTAGGGTGCCGGGAATCCTTTGAAGGAAAAGATGAGCTCTGAATGTGCTTTAAAGGTATAGTACAATCTCGCGCTTAGACCGCAGGGCATTGTGGGAAGTAGATGGGAAGACACGGCCTCCCACCCCAGTCCTCCACAACATTCCGTTGCTGTCAAAAATAATTCCAAAGTATTATTGTCTATTCTAAGCTGTGTTTGCCTCTGCATACCCTTAGTGAAAATGATCTCTTGGTGTATTCCCTGGGATATGGTACTGGGCTTTGATGTGGGAATCCAGTGTTCAAATCCTGGCTTAGACTTGAAGCTTACTAGGCAAATAATGCCAAGTCCAAGATGCCAGATGGAGCTCCAGCAATCTCTCTAAACAGGTTTCTCCCTGGACTTCAAGGAACTGGAGTGATTGTTTCTCATCGTGGCTTACCGCAGAGTTGTTGCAAAGATAAAGTTTTTGTTAATATATGCCTAACCTTTATATAGGGCAGGAAAGAGAGCTAAATAAGTACCACACTCCTACTCATGATCCACACTCACACCAGCCCAGAATAAATGCACTTTAAACTTGAGTGTATGTGTGAGACATCTTTGAGTGCTGTCTTTACTTTCAGTTATAAATAACGCCTCCTTTTCAATATTTCATTATCAGTTGGAGGTCCTAATTATCATTATCAGTTTATCACAAACTGAATCAGTCACAACAGTCGTGTTTGGAGCCTCAGCTTCACCAAGAAACTGATTTTCAGTTTGTCGAAGTTGTCTTTTCCCCAAAAAGTGAAATTTGTACACTGTAGGTGATGAAAGGAATCCTTTGACCGAGACATACGTCAACAAGAGAATTCTCTTTAACAATACGTGTCAATTCACCACCGTTCATTAATTAATTAATTAATCAATCTCTCCCTCTCTCTTTTTTGGCAAAGATGCATGAAATGAGATCTTGTTTCAGAAGAAACTGCTTGTATGCCAAAAGATCTGCAGCTGCTGCCACTTTTCTCTTTTAGACTTAATGGGAAATCTTAAAGCTCAGATTTAGACCCTTACATTGTCCTCTGTCATGTCTTCAGCTCCAACTCAGCACATGTCCCAGGCAAAGGAATGAATAGTTCTGCTTCAAGAGTGGAATTCTTTTGTGGTAGGAGAGCAATACTGCTAAGTGCTGAATTGGTCAGCATGGTCTCCTCCTAACATACCTGTTTTGTTTCCGTTCTCTTCTCCAACATACCTGCTATATTTTGGTTGCCTTTGACTGACCTGTGTAAACATCAAATAGTGGAACAAGTGCACTGGCAAGGTGGGGCAGGTGAAGCTGGTAGACTTGATGTGGCCCTACTTAAAAATAAGGCAAAAGAGAAACCTCTGCATGCATCTAACACTCCAGTACTTAGTCACCTGGAAAAAGTAAACTCCCCTCTGATTCCAATAGTAAGCAAACCTTGGGGAGCCTTCTAAGCATTTAATGAGCAATAGAATTACACCACTGTAGCTGCCATGCTTTCAGCAAATTGTAATAATAAAATTTGCTGAAACCACAACGCCAACAGAAATGTATATATGCACTTGATTGCTTGTAAGGACTGCCCTTGGCTGTCCAATAAATTTTAACATGATATGGGGGAAAGGGTCATTTGAGTTAGCCACTCACTCTTCTAATTATTGAAAAGTAGAATTGATTTTAATCAACTTTGCCCTCTAAGAAGCTTTTCTAGTGCCTTATAGACAAAATTTGTGCAGCTGTCCTGAAATATAGCTGCTTTGTCTTAGGTGAGGAATGATGGAGGGGATATGTGATGACAACTGCTGTGATTTATCACACAAGAAGGAGAAAACAAATAATAGAGAACAGGACACTGTTTTAATGATCTGGTTGTCATGGTTCACAAACAAAACAGAGCAACTCACGTTTTTACCACTCGTCTAGGAAAAAGGCTTTCAGGGACCAACCATTTAATTTGGCGTTATCTCCCTAACTGATTAATGGGGGACGTTTATCTAAAACAAAGGCAATATGCAATTTAGAACAAGACTTCCACTATAGATGAAGACAAAAGAAACAGTTTTCAACTTGTGGCAGGGTTCGGCTAAGTTGTTGTGTGGGTGGAACAAGGTCTGCTCATGCAATGGGATGTTTCTCGCCTCTCCTCCCCCTGCCCCCCCCCAGGAATATTATGCTCAGTGGCGGAGCTTCATGCTCTGGCACCAGGGGGTGGAGAGCAGGCGGGGGCGGGACTGGTGTGCATCCTGGGGGCGTGGCAAATCACCTGCGGGGGCATGGTGCCCAGTGCAGGCAGGGGAGCAGCCCACCGGGATCGCGCTGCCAGGAAAACACTACCCAAAGTCTTGCCCAGATGACAAATTATTTTTAATTGCATAGTCCTCTGGATTTAAAACTGCAGTCCATAAATATGTTTCGCCCTGTACAAGTTTCATGACAGGTTTAGTGGCTTTTCTCCTCTTTGTCGCAGGACTAAACAATGAAAGGCAAGGATGGCTACGATAAGTACTTCTAGGCTGCTGTATACTGAGAGCAAAGTAAGGAAGGTGCTGGTTGGAGACTGTTTCTGTGCCTGGAGATACAGAAACTCCCTAACAGAAGAATGAAACCAAACCTTGGCACCACTCAGGTGAAATTCACAACTTCATACAATGGTCAGTTTCACGCTTCTGTTGAGCTCAACCAGCTGGCTCAGAGGAATCAGATTCATCAAGGGAGGTGGAATTAACAGGAAGGTGAAAGAGATGGTGAGTTTGATTCTCCTGCTAAGGACTGGAAACTAGCCGAGTGCAGACAAGCTGATTGGGAAAAGTGAAATGTGATCACTAGATGTGTTATGCAGACAAGCTGAGAATAGTACCAGTTGAGAGGACAGGGGGTGGAGAGAATCGCACTTAGACACAGACATATGCATATGTCCTCATAATTAGGGTATAAGATGTTCAACTTTCCACTGCATGACACAGAGAAGATGAAGCTTCTAATAATCTGAAAGCGTAAGAAAAACGATGGTACATTATTGACATACTGACACACCTAATTATGTTTAGAGAACTGCAGAGGTTTCTCATATCTAAAGGGACTTTCTGCTTGTTTTTCTTGAACTATTGCCCTCCATTCTTCGTAGCAAACTGATTTTGAAATGAAGGAAACTTTGAAATAAGCAATCCATGATATGGCATTAGAGAGGGGCGTCAACTGTTCCAAGAACAAAAGTCCTTCTGATGATGTTCAAGCCTTTGGACAAGTAGCTATTTGGATGACAACAATTATTAATTTATCTACTATGTATCTATCTGCGGGAGTTGTTTGTTTGCATTTGGGCACCTCTTAGGATATCATAATCAAATTTTGCATGATTGTCCCTGAGATCAAGGAGCTGATGTTCATCTGTATTCTTTGGCTCCAACTGGATGCCATTTTGAATCAAGATGGTGGACTGAACATTTCAGTACTGCACTGATTTTAATCACTGATTTCAAATTCTTTGGTTTCTTAGAATTCCTGAGCAATGCTGGATACTAGTGTATCATAATGTTTGGAGGAGCTAAAAATCCATTTCACATGCTTCACTTGGCATCTGCGCTTCAGGCTGTGTACTAGAAGGCTACATTTCTGCTGTACCAAAATGCTGTTTGTGCTCAAAGTTCAGTTCAAATATCTCTGTAAGCCTATTCCACTTAACTGAACCACATAAAAGCCAAAGAACAAAACACATCTTTTCAGACTGTAGATGACACGCATGTATTTTTTTTTCCTTTTCACACATAAAAACTAATCTCTGTATAGTAAATTAGCATATTAGAAAGGAAGTATCAGGCACGCTAAATTAGAAACATCACGATAGCTTCATTGACTACATGCAGATAACTTTTTACATGGGACAAGAGGCATTTTTTAAAAATGAACTCTGCCCTCAGTATACCAACAGTCTGGCTGTAAACTGCAGAGAGCTGAGACCATTTCCAACCTATCTTCAAGAAAACAAGTGGCATCTCAAAAAATGGGTTTGTGAATCACACCCACCTCATAAACTTAACCAAATAAAGGTGAAAGGATAGCTCTACTGAAGACTACTAAACAGAAAGAAGTGAAAGGACACGATAGCTTTTGACCATTTAATATGCTTTTTTCACCAGACCTCACGTATTTCGTCTTTTGTGGTGCAGAAGTGGAGGATGTGCGACAAATCTTCCTCATATTTTTCAGCTTTGGAATCCCAGTTCACGCTGTCAGTTTCAAGGGTGTTGAGCTGCTGCTGCAGGTTCTTTACAGAAACATTAAAGGAATTCTAGAATGAGATGCAGAAATCAGGCTGAAAAAGTTGGCATCAGGGGCTGCAAACTGACCTATTTGTTACTTCAGGTTTGTTATTGTTTTTTAAAACCCTTCAATTTAAAATTAAGATATTTTACAGTAAGATTATGTTCTTCCAAGAGGTTGATGTGGTAACATTCTGGCAAGATTTGAAAATATGGGGCTCAGTTCTGCATCTACCTAAAAAGGCGTGAAGCTTGACATTGGCATAAACCTGGGGAAATATATTACCATCAGATTGTTCTAGTTAACTGTCTGATTTCGGTATTCTGAACCTGCTACAGTGTCTTCTTCTTTTCTGTGGCACCGCTTTGAGGGACAGGATTGAATCATGTGGCTACATCATGGAAGATACAGACAGAGAATCCCTCTGGACAAAGAAAACATGCCTCGTTGCTAATACTGAATGCAGAGGAGCAACTGAGCACTGGGTCTTTAAAACAAATTATAATCTATCATTTTGTTATTTTTATTGTGTTGTTACCATTGTGTACTCTTTATATTAGGCCCTCTATCAAACTGCACATTGAGGTACAATAGAAACATGCTTATTTGGTTTAAATGCCTGAGTCTAGTTCTACATTAGCTCTTCTTGAATGCTGAGGAATAGAAGAATATACAATTATGTGATGCTTGCTGAGCGATCCTGGCATTTAATCTCTCAGCCTGAAGGGATTTGGATGTTGCCTTTGGGTTAACTTGTAAATAGCCTAGCTCAGTCATAGAAATTGTCATACTATACAATATGGGGAAATAGGCAATTGTCAGGTTCAATCTCTGGTATCCTTCTAAATCTGTTGTAAACAGCCCAACCCAGAAGTAATGGAGAAAAGGAAGCACCATGCCCCGTTTATTATCCCTGCTTTCTTCCACTACTAGGGCCGTTCTGTTGACTTACAGGATGTTGCACTGCTGAAATTATATCCATTCCAAGAGTGAGCGCCAATTTGTACAGGTGCCTGATATGTGCGTGCTTCTCCTGAGCATTATTCAAGTGAATCTTAGCATGTGGAGTGTCGCTGGGCACATCTTTCGCTTCAGGGATCTTCAGTCCTCCTGATTTTATGAGGCCTTCAAGCTGAGAAGATTAACGTATTATGTTTCATTAACAACCATTCTTCTGTCCCTCCACTTTACAGTCACATACCATTATGTCTAAGCTCAAGACATACACAAATTTGGATCTGAATCCAGAGTTAGGAGCTGGTGTATGCTTTAGTGTGGTTATTATATAGTCATAGGTGCTTTGTTAAATGTGTTCATTTATGGGACACAGAATACACATGCAAGAGAATTTCTGAGGTTAAATAAATTCTTGCCAGGTTAGAGGTGACTATACTCACTTCCTCTTTGACATGATGGAATTTGATAGTCTTGTTGAAAATGTCATCATATTCTGCCATCTTTTCCTTTATCTCCTTATGGAGATGAATAAGCTCACTTACTTTCTCAGATTTTTCCATGTCAGGCACGCCTTTCAAGCTCAGCTGCTCTGATAACTTTAATGTGTATTCCACCTCAGCATTGAGTTGCTAACAAATCAGAGGCAAGAAGATTATTGAAACTTAAAGGGGAAACACACATATAATCCAAGCAAATCACTGTTGACTTCAAGCCATTTCTTCTTCCTCCTTTTCTGAATGTGGAGTTCACACCTAGCCTGTGAATCCCCGCCCCCCTATTTCCAAAGCTAAGCCCTAAGAGGCATAGGCAAACTTGGCCCTCCAGATGTTTTGGGACTACAACTCCCATCATACCCAGCCAACAGGACCAGTGGTCAGGGATGATGGGAACTGTAGTCCCAAAACAGACTTTTATTTCTGTTTGGGTTTTTTGTTCTTTGAAGCATGCAAAATATAACTGGGGAGTGGTTTCGTGACATTTCTGCCACTTAAGCTAATTTCCCCCCCACTTCCTTTCCACACAAAATGCTATGTTCAATACAAACTTTATAAACAGCTTCTAGATAACTATTTCCATAATAATAAATAAATAAATAATAAAACAAACTGACACATTTTTCAACTTCGTGCAAAACAGTTTCATAAACTTATACATGCGCACCCATCCACAATACCAAAAATGTGAAGTTCTCTCTGTCACAAAATTACTAAGCACAGCATTTCTGCTGAATTTAACATAGAGTGAAAAGTTTGCTTTGGGTACTTCTAGGAGCAAGCGCTTAGAAATGATTTGTTTCATATAAGGCGTGATGTGCTTAATTTCTCTTCTCACCTGAAACCGTGGCTTCATATGGTTAAATTTATTTTGCAGTTCTATAAGTACTGAGAGGTTACTCCCAAGATCAAGTGCTGTTGTAGACCTGAGCGCCTCCTGAAGAATGCTTAAGCTTTGGGTAGTCTACAATAAATAAATACAGATATGGTAATACATGCTGTTGAAGTAAGAAAAGGATCAGGATGTTTTTTGCAAAAATGCAAAATAAATCTCTATAGTATACAGTACTGGAGCAGTGACTGCCTGGCAACAACTCTCCCAGTGGAAGTGGTTTAGAGGCCCGCGCACAACCAGGACCCTCATTAAAAGGATCCCATTTCCAAATCTGTAAGAAGTCATTATTTTGGTGTGGCGGCACCTATTTTATTTATTTGCTTTGGCAGGCAACCTCCATATTGTTTTAAACACATTTAGAAAACTTTTTTATTTCAGCAATTCTAGACACATGTGCCCACATTTTTAAAACAAAAAAATAAGATATGCTAATTTTATCTGGAGTTTACTTAAAATTATCTTGCTGTTTTTGTTGTGAGCATCTCTTAGAGAGTTTTCTGATTAAGCGGCCTATACATTTTTAAATACTTAATACAATAAAAAATGTACTGCCATTAGGAATAAAGAGGGATTGTTTTAAAAGTTCAACTACTGTAGTTTATTATCCTTCTAAATATGCTTTGCTCATTCAGGATATTTCTTACTCGTGACAAGTATTGATTTTGATTCGGGGACTGTTAAATGTTTCTCTGATCAGCTTAGACAAAATCAAAATAACTGGTAGCCCGTAAGACTCCATAAAAACCGCAAGCAGAAAGTCAGGAACAACCACATATTCTTCACTTACTGTTTTAAATTGTTCATTAAATTTCCCACACTGCTGCTTGATGGATTTCACTTGATTCATATTAAGTTTCCACGTTGCCCACAGCTGTGTCAATTCTTCCTTCTCTTTGTTCAGAATGTCAATAGTATGTTCAGTTACTTGCACAACACTTCCCACATTGAGTATTAGATTCTCATTTATCTGTTAAATGAAGATTTAAGAAACTTCAACTTTTTTTCTGAGAGGGGTGGAATCTAATTTTTGATACTTCCAAATCCCCATAATAGTAAGGGCCAAGAAAAAGCCAAAATTTCCTTCAGCCTCCACTTTTAAGATACCAAGAACTCCCACTTTGTTGGTATAGAAAAGGAAGAGAAATCTGAACCCTATCTCTTCCATAATATTTTATTGCACATGGAAACAAAGCCCATGCAGTCTATAATGCCAGCCTTATCCCTAGCCTAACTAGCTTATTTTTCCTTTTTGCCATTTCATCATACTTCTCTTCGATGTCGGATAAATAAGCAAACAATCTCTCTTCTAAGCTTCCCTTCCTTGAGTTCTTACTTGTGTATGTGATTTCTCAATTGTAAGGTTAGTCCACTGTACATTGATGCTGGACCACATACATGTGATACTCAGATGGCTTCCTTGTTTTTGTCTATTAGTCCATTTAGCCCAATATTGTCTACAGTGATTGCCAGCTGTATCCAGAGATGCCTGCGATGCTTTATCCACAGCGCACATGCTCTACCACTGAGCTGTCTTTTGAGAAATGGTTCCATGTTTCCCTGATCCTTCCCAGATATTTTCAATATGTATATGTTTGGAAATATTTTGGGGGAAATGGCGCCAAGATTTTTAATGGCGGTCAATGCTGGAGTCAGCGAATAAAGCATCGCTGAGAGACTCACCATGTTTACTAAATTTAGAAAGTCATGTCCCATGTCTTGAGTGGAAAGAATCTTCTTTAAAACCATCTGCCACTGGTCGTCAGCCGACTGTAGCAAAGCCTCATTTTTAGCTTCACTATCTTCTTGCATGGCCTCCATTATATAGAATTCCTTCAGCCTCTGAGCATCACCTCCGACCTAAAGGGGTAGAAATAAGCGAGTGTAGGTAACCTGTACATTTATGTTGGAGTTTCTCTGTGATTAACTCTGGGCCTGTATAACCCTTGAATCCCTTCGCTGAAGTCAATGGAAAGTAAATAAAGCAATTGTTCAAGAACTCACTTTTCAAATTAATTTCATCCTTAGTTAGTTAAAATAGAAAGGGATGCCGTGCCAATTTTTCCCCAGTTTCACAACTCCAAACTTCAGAAAACTGGGAACAGGTGGGGATTTATCTTTGTAAAACTCTGGGCACTTCGTAGTCTCTTCTGAGATAGTTTTATTCCATTTAAAGGGACTTTGCCCAAGTGCATCATGGGATCATCAGCCCTCGCTTTTTAAACAGCCACTATATAATTATTTCCTGCGAGGGCTGATGATCCTTTAAATGAGCTTACTGTGCACTCTCCAATTCTCTGTGCCATCAGAAGTCTCAGGGGCAGCATTTACTAGGGTATGGCTCCCTTTGGTGGAGGCCTCGTCACTAGCAATGCTGAAAGTTTTTGTAATATCTGATTTACTTACACACTAAGTGGGGTGTCATTGTGGGTAGTGGTTTTTACACTGCTAGTGGCCTAGTGAGGCAGCAGACCTTCTAACTGCAATCAGATTGCTAGAGAGGTGTACCTGCCATGTCCCACTGTGTTTTCAGGGTTCAGCTCTCTGTCTCTGGGTGTTTCCAGATGACCTACTTATTTATCATTCATCCTAATTATTATTATTTTTGGCAGGGAGGTTACATGATGGCTTTCTCCAGTGTATTCCCCCATCACTCATCTTATTGCAAAAAGTTTGATCTTTTAAGAAAGTGGGCTTGTTGTCCAAGACCTCTCAAGGATTGTGAAACCTGAATTTGCCAGAATGCGATTGAATCCCAAATTGAAAACAGAGACTGTTTGAAAGCACCCTCTGTATCATTCTGTTTTCCTGTTTCTCTCATGCTCTCAAAGTGTAGTTTATTTTGGTAGTTTTCGCACTCAATCACATACACTCGCTTCTCAAATCAGGGAATCACCTTCTCATAGCTTTCACATTCAAATAGTTCCACAGATCTCTGAATCAAGAAACCATATTCTAAAAGCCAGTTCCTAGACAGAGACATTCGCTGAGTACTAAAGTAACATCTGCCAGACATTCTGGTCCTTCAAGAGACTTTTGTCAAATCTTAGACTCGGACCAAATATAGTCTTAGAACAAAACCACTGCAATAATTAATTCCCCCTACCAGGGATGCCAAGGCGCGGCTTCCGATTGGCTGCAGGAAGCTCCTGCAGCCAATCGGAAGCCACAGAACCCACGCCAGACATTCGGGTTCCAAAGAACGTTCTCAAACTGGAACATTCACTTCCAGGTTTGTGGCATTCAGGAACCAAAACATTTGACAAGGCGTTCCGACTTCCAAGGTACGACTGTAAAATATTAGGGGGGGGCGGCAAGCCCTGCGCCGCATAACCAATCACATGACTTGGTGCACACACACCATTTGAATGGCAATGCCCATCAACTGGGGCATACTTTATTGGGGGTACTGAAGACCCCTTGGCGCCTAGAAGTTGGTTACTATGCCGCCTACAATACTCAGATAACCATCTCATAGGTACTTGGGGAGCTCGTCGTTTGTTGCATTACGTTCTAAACAACATTGGTCCACCTGGCTCCATATCACCTACACAACTGTGGTCAACCTGTGTCCCTCTGTCTAATTTTATGTGGGTAACAAGGAGGGAGGGTGGCAGAAAGTAAGAATGGGAGAAAGAAAAGCATCTACTTTGGGCTGTGGCCCCACCCACTGCTGGCTTCCACTGACTCCAGCCCCATTCACCAATGGAATGCAGCCCCTGACAGATTACCCCGACGGAATATGACTCTCGAGTGGAGGGGGAAAGTACCTCATCGGATGACTTCAAAAATTCTACATACGGCTTCAGGATTTCCAGTTTTGAGCTAATGTTTCTGTTAAGTGTTGTCAGTTCTTCATTCAGGAGGTCAGTTTTGTTAGAGAAAACGGCCACTTCTGTGGTTTCCAGTTCTTCCATCTCTTTAAAAATTCTCACAGCTAATTCCAGTTCAGTTGCCATCTCCTACAGCAGCATAAACAGAGAAATATAACGTGTAATGTGAACATTTGAATTTGCCTACCTAAAACTGGGCCACTCCTTGAAGGTTTGCAACTCATCTATACCCCCCACCCTCAGGTCAAAAAAACTGAAACAACTCCCTCCGCACAAACGATTTTAGGATATTAGCGATGGCAAAAAGTGTTTCCACTTGTGTGGAGTGGGACAACCATTCCCCTCTCCCCGCCCAGATTTCCTATATCCACCACAGCACTTCCTGAGGGTTAGAGGACCCTAAGCATTATGGGATATGTCACCAAGGTCTGTAGTAGGTTTGACTGGGTGGAGTTGTAATGGCAGATTTAAATAAAAAGCAAAAATTAAAGTACAATATTACAATATGGAAAAATAATATGAAATGTGCTTAATATTAATTCTTCCAGCACCATGTCTCTAAAAGGTAAAGGGACCCCTGACCATTAGGTCCAGTCATGGCCAACTCTGGGGTTGCGGCGCTCATCTCGCTTTATTGGCCGAGGGAGCCAGCGTACAGCTTCTGGGTCATGTGGCCAGCATGACTAAGCCGCTTCTGGTGAACTAGAGCAGCGCACGGAAACGCTGTTTACCTTCCCGCCAGAGCGGTACCTATTTATCTACTTGCACTTTGACGTGCTTTCGAACTGCTAGGTTGGCAGGAGCAGGGACCGAGCAACGGGAGCTCACCCTGTCACGGGGATTCGAACCGCCGACCTTCTGATCGGCAAGTCCTAGGCTCTGTGGTTTAACCCACAGCGCCACCAGCGTCCCTCAGCACCACCCGCGTCCCATGTCTCTAAGCAACCATAAAAAAAGCAATTTAAAAATCAGTCTTGTTAAAACATTTCTTGCGTTGCAGGGGGTTGGGATAGATGACCCTTCCAACTCTATGATTACAGCTTTCATCCCAGCCAGCAAGGATAATGGGAGTTGTAATCAGGCAGCTTCTAGAGGACAACAAGTTCCCTATCCCTGGCGTAATGGGGCTCTGTTCATTGCAAGATTATTCACTGGTGTGCCGGACTGGTGTTGGAAAGGAAGCCATTCCTGAAGTACCTGGGGAAATTTGCACAGTAATAACATATGGCTCAACACAGGTTTTGTTTTTTTTTAAAAAAAAAATACAGTGTAAAAAAAGTATTTTACCTTAGTTTGATTTGCCAGCTCTAAGTATTTGTTCAGGACTTTCTCTGATTCAGGGACAGATGATCCAGGATTTATTGCAGCTGAGACTATTGGACCAACGTTCTTAATCTTTGTAGAGGCCTTTGGTTTTGAATAAAAATAACTAGTTAAAAACATTGAACTACTAAATTTGCATGCCACCAAGGATTGTTTGGGACATAATGGCATAATTATGGGCAAGAAGTCTTCACTGTGAGGTAGATACAGTGGTACCTCGGGTTACATACGCTTCAGGTTACAGACTCCACTAACCCAGAAATAGTACCTCGGGTTAAGAACTTTGCTTCAGGATGAGAACAGAAATCGTGCTCCGGCGGCGCAGCAGGAGCCCCAATTAGCTAAAGTGGTGCTTCAGGTTAAGAACAGTTTCAGGTTAAGAACGGATCTCCGGAACGAATTAAGTACTTAACCCAAGGTACCACTGTATAAGCATTCCACAGGTAGAAAGGTTTTGATAGGGGAGTGCTTTCAGATAAGTGATTCTCCCACATGCATTGTAAAATGGCACAATTCTTTAAGAGAGTGTGCCATGTGTCTCCACATATTTTTGAGTTAGTAAAAATGACACCATATAGTTAAAAATTAAGGCATGTTCAACTGTTCCTTTTTGTGGGACAAAGATTTTGCACATGCATGATTAAGACTACAAAGACATATACGCTGAAATGCCTAACCTCTAACTACATTTCCAGCATTACGATTCAAACACATATTAGTTACTGTTTCATTAGCCAAGAAGTAAAAAGTAGCCCGGATAACTAATTTCACAAACTCTCTTCTCTCCATAAGAACACTGTCTTCATTTTTAAACTGAGTACATTTTCGAGTCTCTGGCCTTATAGCTCATGGATGTAATTGCGCATCATGCACATAAATTTACATTTGTGACAGCATGAATGGAAAAAATAGCCATGATGGCTTAGCATATAGAATTATATTGTATATATAGCCATTATGGGGATTCATTCCTGTTGCACATTTTTAGAAGCATCTAAATTGGATTAAGCTGTGTCTACCAAATGCCAGGGTTGATTTTAGCATGCAGCAAATATTTCATAGTGCTCTATGCTAGTAGAGAACTGTACTAGAATGACCGCTCCCCACTTAAAACGGGGGGCGCCCTTTGCGCGGGCGCGTGCAGCCCCTAGATCTGGAGCGCCCCAACAGCATAGGCTTGGCTTTGCCTTCCCTCAGGTGGGATACCTGGAGGTCTCCGCCTACCTCAGTCAGTTGTCCAATCCCACCTGGGGGAAGCGTTGCCAAGGAGACCAGGCCAGGTAGGGGAGGGATTACCTGCCCACACAATAGAGGGAGGATCTTACCTAGGAATCCTCACTTGGCTCCAGAGCTTCTCCCACCCTACCCACCCTCAGTTAATGTCTTATTTTGCAGGTTAACTTTTCTTCACAGGTTTTGCAGGTTAACGTTTCTTCACAGGTATGCGGGCGCTGCTACGTTAAGGTCGCTGTTAAAGGGCCGGAAAGGAATTTCCCTGCATTGGCAGGTTTCGCCTTTCCCGTAGCAAAACGTCACAACTTTGGCGGTATCAGGCCTTGGGCGGAATCCTTTTGTCCATCTTCCTCTTGCGGCGGCGATACCAGGGTTCCCCGTTAAAGGGGTTTTCTGAAGGGAGGCTTTGGCCGTACACCGAAAGGTCGTCATTGCTCTCTCCTGCGGCGGCGGCGTTACGGGGGCGGCCATCTCTGCTTGAACATATGTTCTCCAGAGCCGGCCCATCCCCCACACACACACTGGATAACCCTGATGCTCCCTAGGTCCCCGGCTGGGGACCAGGGAGGGAGAACGCCCAATGCCTGAGCCAAGGTCTACCCACATTTGAAATTTAATAAAGTTGTGGCCAATTTAATCCCATAGCACGTTGTCTTGAGTCGTTATTCCACATGACAGGGGGGCCGTGCAGGATCTGGGGACTCCGCCTGTCCGCGCAAAACACCTATTATGGTTATAAAGGGTAGTCACATTCCCCATAGAAGCAAGAAGCATTCATTATATCGCAAATTTCAGAAAGCATTCCCCAATTTTGTGAATGTCTTTTTTTTTTTGCAACAATGATCAAAAGCATCTTTTTTCTCACTTGTAAGACAGGTATTAGGTGGTACTCTGGCTAAATGAAACACAATCTGCATAATTAATTCGGTATAAAACAATTGTTTTCAATCAAGGGCTTCAGGTTGTTTCTACAATAACAGTGAGTGTGAAGTCCTGGCATGGCAATAGAAGCTGATGGGCCACTTTGAAAGGGAAACAGGCTCTGTGTTCAGTGCAGCTGTCCTCTCCCCAGCAAGGCTGGTCATGGAAGACCAACTATGCTTGAGAGAGACTCAGACCACTTGCACACCCTACCTTTAAAGCACAAATGAAGCCCATTCATTCCCTCAAAGAAGAAGAAAAAGAAGAAGAGTTTGGATTTGATATCCCGCTTTATCACTACCCAAAGGAGTCTCAAAGCGGCTAACATTCTCCTTTCCCTTCCTCCCCCACAACAAACACTCTGTGAGGTGAGTGGGGCTGAGAGACTTCAAAGACGCGTGACTGGCCCAAGGTCACCCAGCAGCTGCATGTGGAGGAGTGGGGAAGCGAACCCGGTTCACCAGATTACAAGTCTACCACTCTTAACCACTACGCCACACCAAGAATTCTGGGCACTGTATTTTACCTCTCACAGAGATACAATTTCCAGCAACCCTTAAACTACAGTGCCCAGAATTCCTGGAGTGGTGAAATGTGCTTTGAATGCATTCTCCATGTTTAATTACTTGTTTCTGTGTTCTTTTTTATTATCATGTTTCAACCTATTCTCTTTTTTTCTTTCTCTACTCTGAATATCTTTCCTCATGGATCAATTTCCTTTGTGGTTTCAGTGTTTAAAGTGGAATATTATATATATTTATTCTTTTAATTGGGTTTTGTTTATATTCTGCTTTTTCGGCTCACAGGCCACTATATTTATATAGAAGCTTGTGATCCGAAAAAGCAGAATATAAACAAAATCCAATTAAAAGAATAAATAAATGAGAGCACAGACATTTCCTGGACTGAAGTGAGAGAAAGAGAGCAATACCTGATAGAAATCTGGAGGGAAGCACTATGAGGAACCTCTCTCCCAATTTCTCTTACACGTTTGCCTGCAGGAATTTGTGAGATCTTGTGACATATTTAGGTATACTGTGCATTTAAATCCGTTTTGTATATATACTAGGAGCCCAGCACGTAGCATTCCTCAGGAATTCTTATAAACCAAAAAACTGCTGCAGTTTGGAATCAATGGTTAAAATCAGTGCAGTTTTTTAAAGTTGGAGTCCACCATCTTGATTCAAAATGGTGTCCAGTTGTATCCAAACATAGGTGAAAACCTGAACCTTGATCCTAGGAACCATCATACAAAATTTGGCTACAGTACCTTAAGAGGCATCCAAGCAGACGTACAACTTTCCAAAATATATAGTGGATCTCACCGAAAAATCACATTATCCAATAAAATTGGACTTCAATTTCTATTTATCATTCAGTTATATTTATCAGAATGGGTTGCATGTTTTCGAATACCTTCTTGAGATAATTGTCTAAGGAGGTGGTTAAGTGCTGTTTTTCTGAGGCAAGTTCCTTGTAAGCAGTACACTGTTTGATCAGCCCATCTACTCTTTTGTTAATGCAGTTTACCATTTCCTGAACACCAGTCATCCAAGAACTGAAGGCAGAAACAAAATGACAGTTAGCATTTTTGCTGGTAGGTAGGATTATAGGAGGCAGATGAAAACAATTCTGATCCTTTGCACAGCTAGCCTTTGGAAAACCAACAATAATGTTAATTTGCAGCAAAACAGAGAAACTAGGACATGTACATTTGTGGATTTTGTTCTAACACTTTCCCTTCCTCAAATGAGTTTCTCACCAGAACTTGTGAGGAAACAAATATGAACAAATTTACTTCAGATAAGTAAACCTATCAAAATGTGACCCTGAATAAAAAGACAGAATGTGGCTGCTAGACTGGTGACTGGGCGCAGCTGCCGAGACCAAATAACACCGGTCTTGAAAGACCTACATTGGCTCCCAGTACGTTTTCGAGCACAATTCAAAGTGTTGGTGCTGACCTTTAAAGCCCTAAACGGCCTCAGCCCAGTATACCTGAAGGAGCCTCTCCACCCCCATCATTCAGCCTGGACACTGAGGTCCAGCGCCGAGGGCCTTCTGGTGGTTCCCTCACTGCAAGAAGTGAAGTTACAGGGAACCAGGCAGAGGGCCTTCTCGGTGGTGGCGCCTGCCCTGTGGAACGCCCTCCCATCAGATGTCAAAGAAAAACAACTACCAGACTTTTAGAAGACATCTGAAGGCAGCACTGTTTAGAGAAGCTTTTAATGTTTGACGGACTATTGTATTTTAATACCTGTATTTTGTTGGGAGCTGGCCAGAGTGGCTGAGGAAACCCAGCCAGAAGGGTGGGGTATAAATAATAATAATAACAATAATAATTACCGTTGAGGGGATATTGCAGCATATGAAACAACTTGTATTTCTTCCCCGTCACTTCCCCTTGCCTCAGTGAATTTGTGGGAAAGGGGCTGTGAGGAATGCTTTCAAGAATGTGACGAAGAGAATTCATCCACTGGGAATCACCCTGGATTCAATCCTAATGAACGGTCAAGCTCATAAAACCCTGGGTTGCATTTCCTCATTTTCAGGATTTGCCTTATTTCTGCCTAAAAACTCCCCACGTTCCCCTTGATCATTGCTCATGTGGAAAAAGAGTATTCTGACCTGCTTAGAACCATGTAACTTCCCAGCAATAATTGATACCTGTCAGGCAACTCCTAAATGTGTATGGGGTTCTTCACTTACATCCTTAACTTACCTGTGGGCATCTCCTTTGCTAAGCAAGGTTTGTCCCTTCTGCAAGGCATCAGCTGATCCTTCTGTAATCTCTTTCTTCAGTTCCTCATGTTTTATTGCCAAGAGAGGCAAGCTTATGCCTTCAGAGTTAAGAAGCTTAAGGGAGGCCTCTACATTTCTAAGTACGTCACACGCCTATCAAAACAAATACAGTTTTTGAAAAGTAAAAGACAGGGGCCTTCTAAATAAAACATATTACGAAACAGTTTTTCTTCAACTCAGCATAGAAACCATTTTGTTTTAAGAATTTATACCCCGCTTTTCACCATCTGGGTCCCAAAGTGGCTTACAAAACACATCCAAAATTTAAAACATAAATTAAACACCAGAGATTAAAACGTCAGAGCGGATTCATGGTGCAAAGTCCTTCTGGAATAAAATAGTTTTAACCAGGCTTCTGAAATTCAGCAGGGATGATTGAGGCTTGCTTGATTTCTACTGTGATTGAGTTCCATTGAGTTGGGCCCACTACCCTGAAGGCATGGCACCAAGTTGTTCCATAGTTTTGGAACAAGTTCCCATATGCTGGCTCCTACCGAATCTGCATGCACAAAGGAGGTTCTGTGGGGGTGCGGCTGATGAATATTGATGAGACCTGTGAATCCCTGAGTCCTGCGGGGCTGCAGCCAGCCCCGCAAGGATGTAGATGGGGGCGTGAGCCTGCAACCCCCCCCCTTATGTCGGGAGTGGCTTTTCATGTACAGCAGCAACCTGTAAAGCAACTTGCTGCTGAGAGTAATGGCAACTGGACTGGGGCCTTCAGTTTAAAAGTGCTCTTTAGTTAAATGTCAGAAACCAAATTACCGGCTTCTTGGCTTCCCGGTGCACATTTTTCTTTTTCTGAGTATCTCTGCCTTCAGTTATGAGGGAAATGTCTGAATTGCTGTATTACCAAAAAGGTGATGTAGAAGAAAGTGAGACTGTGGGGAAAGTATTTTCAGTCCTTTTTACAGCAAAAAAAATAAAATAAAAATGGATGCTTGTTTGACTTTCAAAAATGACCAGGAGAACGAAGTCTGTAAGGGTACATGAAGAAGAAAAATGGATGGGGAGCGGGGTATAATGACAGGATTATCACTTTGAGAGAAGACAGCAGCAGTGGAGGGTGAGCAGGTTTATGTAATTTCCCTTCTCAAACCCTAGAATTGTAGGTGATGGTGAGTATTTATATTAGCCTTTTTTAAACAAAAGTGACTTCGAGCCACTCACAACAATAAAATTACCAGTCAGTTTTGAAAACCTCAGGAGTCTTTGGATCAGAACTCTAGGTGGTATACAACTATTCAGGTCCCATAGTGCAGGCTGGACAATGAAACTTCCCCTCCCCATCCGCATCCCCCCCCCATCTGTTGTGGGTTTCTCCTCAACCTTCCAGAGCAGATTCTTTTTAAAAAAATTATTTATAAAGTTTCAAATATAACAATAAAAAAAACATTCCATTTGAAATATACATCCAGTTTTAATCTTTCCACTTTGAGACTTCCTTCAGTCTATCTGGAAATTTTCATGTTTTCACAATTGTTCACATTTCTTATATCTGTATTGTTATGGGGGGTTTTTTGACCAAATTAATCTTAACAATTATTATAAAACAATATTTCTTTCCCTTATTATCACAGAGCTTCTTGAAAACCTACAAACGTTAATTGACCTTCACATATATTTTTAATATACTCTGTAAATTTATTCCAGTCCTCGGTAAATCTCTGGTCTCGCTGGTTCCGAATTCTCCCCGTTAGTTTGTCTAATTCTGCGTATTCCATCAACTTCATTCTCCATTCTTCTTTCTTTCTAACCCTAACCCTTCCAGAGCAGATTTAGGGGGCACATGACAAGAGGAGAGGGAGTGGAAATCCCATTGGCAGAGCCAAAAATGCTTACGTTGGGCTAGTAGAGCTGTTTACTTGGGTACCATTCTCTGGACTTCATGACATAAACCATACTAGTAATGAAGTTTGTTCTTCGAAAGGTACTGGATGCAGACAGGGAAAGATCTCTACCTGAAATGGCTTGCTGGAAGAGGAAGGTCTTCAGCCGAAAAGTCAACATTGAACTCAGTAGAAATTACTTCCTTGCAAAGACGGATAGGGTCGGGTTGTAAGACTGGTCGCAACCCTCAGATGACCTGCTCTAAAGCCACTACTCTTAACATTGTATAGAGTAGGAAGTTTGAAGACTGGAGCCTTCTGAAATTAAGTTTTTCCATGACAGCTGTGATAACCACTCTGGCTGTCAGGATTGGCCCTTCCTATATTGCTACAGTTTCATAGATGGTGCCAACTCAGCATAATATGATACGGTAACATGGCCTTTTCATCCTGCTGCAGTTGATTAATGTAGCCACACACTAGGAAGCTTGCTTCAAAAAGGGCGGCCTCTGGCAAGTGCTGCTGGTTTTTAAAGGGGTTTTAAAAGGTTTCCAGAGGTTTAGATGTTGTTCACAGGCTTTTTAGATGGTGTTGCCCACTATACGTGATTTCACATACACACGCGGTAACCGGGAACGTAATCCTCGCATAGGCGGGGAGACGCCTGTACTGCTCTTGGACGTAATAATGTTATAGCGCTCTCCTTTTAATGGGTGAGAAGTGACACAACAGGTTGCTTAGCGTCCCACCAGGGCCGTCTTAAGTACATCTGGTGCCGTGGTGCAAAGATCCCTCCAGAGCCCCCCCCCCTTTCCCAGAATTGCCAACCTTTTCCAGCTGGCTGGGGTGTGTGGCTAAGCCGCATTTAAGCTGCCATGCAGCCGAGAGTAATTCCTTCTGCTCCCTGCTACTACGGATCTCCCACCCTCCTGCCCTTTCTTCTAGTGTTAGTCACTTTGACCTTGCTATGGACTTTGGTTGGTCGCCTGTTGAAGGGGCCTGGTAGGAATTTTTCCACTTGGCAGATTGGCACCAGCCATTTGGTTTTTGCCTACCTCGTAGCAAATCATCACAATTTTGTAAGGTTTGGCTGTTAGGCATTGGGAAAACTTGGTTCATTGGAGGGGAGGTTGTGGCCATCACCTACCCCTCCACTTTAAGGGTATTCCGTTAAAGGAGTCTGGGGGTCCTGGATCCTGTCCGAAGACCGGGCGGTGGCTAGGGCCATGGCACGACCTTTCCGGTGACCCTGGGGGAGCTCCGAGTTGATGTACATAAACAGGGCTCCCCCTAAAGGTGGTCAACCCTTTTGAGACTTCTTGCATGGCGAGTGGGAGTCAGATATAGTCGGAATGGGTCCAGTGCCTAAAGCCAATACCATTCACATTCTGTACCCAATAAAAGTTGTGACCTTTTTTCGCCTATTAACCTAAATACTGGTGTCCATGTGTTTTCATTCCTCAAAGGGGGGGGTGCGGGGCCTTGATGCACAACAGCCCCACCTGTTTCTTAGAATATAAACTGCTGGAGGCAAAATCCCTGGAGGGACTCCTCTGCCCCTCCCAGAATGTTCTGCACACAGAGAAATACATACAAATAAGTGCAATGTTTCTCTTTTTGAAACTAGAAACAGAACTGTGACGAACTGAAAACAAACGTGGTGCGATATGCATAGTGTAAGCCAGCGGTGTAGCGTGGGTTGTCAGCACCCGGAGCAAGGCAAGTAATTTGCGCCCCCTAACCCCTAACCTGCCGCCGCTGCCAGCTTCTTCTTGCTGCTGCCTGGTCTGGTCTGGTGTGGTTCTCTCCCGCGCTCAGTGCTGCGCTGGGCGGCCGCTGCACTGTCCCTCCCCCAGATAGTCCCTCACTCTCTCTCCGCACCGCACGCCTGGCACCCACCCCCTCCACAGTGGGCGGCGACCCAGCGGCTCGGATTCGCACAGTCAGCACTGCAGTGAGAGAGAGTGAGTGAGCCAGGTAGGGGCAGAGAGCTGAGAGTGTGAGCGGCCCCCCCCCCAGATGTTGCGCCCGGTGTGGCCGCCCCCCCTGCACCCCCCATGCTACGCCACTGGTGTAAGCAACTGGACCACATGTTGTGGGTTGGTTAATCCTTTGACTAACCTTCGCTGCTGCAGTGAAGAATTCATTGGCTTCTTGCAACAAGGTTTTCCGCTCCTCCATACAACGGTTCACTTCCTGTTGCAACAGGTTCATTTTCTGATTTGAAAGCTTCAGGTGCTCTTTTTCAGCATACTCTTCTGAAAACAGAATCTTGAGAGCCTCTGATTTCAAATCTTCCACACTGGAGCTCCATACCTAGAAAGAGAAGGGCTATTAGCCTGCAGGATAGCCACCCCATGAAAAAGACAATGGCACCGATTTAAATAAAACTTGCACATGCTAATTTACATGCATAGATTCCATACCCTACAAGTGTCCTGGAAAAAATAGGACATTGTTTTTTATTGCAAGAGAACAGTGGCCATGCTCTCTCTCGATTTTGAATGCAATTTCCCTCTAAAAAGTGCTTTTTTTCCAGGACCCTGTTTTTGGTTGCCATGCCTGCCCAAAATATGTTTTTTTTTTGGGTGGGGGAGGAAACTACAGTGCAAAATTGCATGAGATTACAGCAACCCAAATGGCTCCCATTCTCTCGTGATAAAACAAAACAAAACAGGAAGACGCCATCCTGGATTCTAGCTTCAAAGTGTTAGAAGGTAGGAGATGCAAATTCAGAAAATTACTTTTTTTAAAATTACATCTCATCACGGTGAAGAAGATTGTGATCAGGTGACCTGTGTGCCTGCTCAGTGTGTTGTCTGGGTGATGGGCAACCTCAAGACCCCAGCATTTGCTAAGGAACCCCAGATAGGAGGGGGGAAAGAACATGGCAGTGAGAGGGAGCATCAATGGGTAGGTAGACAGTTAAACTCGCCTGCTGTACAGATGGTCCCAGTTGTCATACCCATCAGTCCAGAAAGGACATTTGATTCACACAAACGTATTTGAGATTATTATTATTATTACAGTACTAGTCATTAAATTTGTATACCACCCTTCATCCAAAGATCACAGGGCAGGTCCACAAGATAAAAACCCAAAAATGAAAGCACAAAAATACCTAATAAACTAGTATACTTCTATTTCTTTTCCTGTGGATAGTTAGGCCTACATGGCAGCAGGTAGTCTAATTTCCCCGTGCCTGGACACTTCACAATTCCTTCAATGCAACTAGTTTTGTTGTTGTATTTAAGAAGAGTTTCCTCCACCCTTTTAAATGGTTTTATGTTTTACTTTGTATTTTAACTCTCTTTTTCCCCGATTTATTGTAAACCACCTACAGAGGTTTATGTAACAGGATGGAATACAAATGCCACAAATAAACAAACAAACAAAGCCATATACCAAGGCAGCACTGGCTTACAGTGTAGAGATAGTGTAAAGAGTTACAGCAACTACTTCCCATGCATAGGTTATTATATGGCTAATAAACAGGAAAACCATTCTTCCGGGATGAATTGGAAACAGCAGCAAAGAAGTACAAGCCTTTTGTTCAATTACCTATCCTGCTGAGCTGCAAAATACCCATCCTACTAAATAAGGGACAGCAACTACCATGTTCAAAGTAGTGCTAATATGAATGGTTGACAGTACCCTCGAAATTCAATTACATTGCTTAGGAACAAACATATGGGCATCTTGCTATCATTTAAAATACAACCACATGCATTCAGTTATTTGACACAATGGCATTATCAACAATTTGCCAAGTTTCACTACTGGGCAATCCAGCGCAAGCTATGCATGCCAATGTATTCTTGAAATCAATGAGCCTAAGTGTTTTACTGTAATGCTTAAATCCCATTGATTCTAATAATGGTAATCCTATCTCCTTAAAAATGGACAGCGTCCAAAAGTCAGTCAGCGCAGTGACCCTCTGCCCTTTCCTATGAAGGGGAGTTATTTGTGTGCAAGCATTCCAAGATCGCCCACTGAATATGGAGAAGCGCCCTGAACACAGAGGGCTTTGCAATCATATCAGATCTGCTGGATCAGAGCCACACACTGGTCAAATATCACCAGGGCTCAGTTTCATTCCTATGTGACTTCATTGTGGGTCTTGCGCGGCTTTAAAAAATAAATAAATCTGTTCAATAAAGAAGAAAATATTCCCCATTATATTCTCTTGCTGGTATGGGTTATGGTAAACTTGACGCACTTTGGTGTTTATTGGTGGTGTTAGAAGATTTCTAAATGGAAAGGTTGCCATCTCAGAGGTAAAAAGCACAGAGGATTCTGTACTGCGGGAAGTCCCAGGTCCATTCTCTGGCAGATCTAGTTAAAAAGATCTCAGGTGTCAGGTTTGGGAAAGATTCTTGCCCGGTACTCTGGAGGGTCAGTACCGAGCCTGATGTGTGACTGGCCTAGTGTCACCCAGTGGACTTCATATCTGAGTGTGGATTTG